>NW_015642868.1:747584-826118 GCF_001515625.1 Sinocyclocheilus rhinocerous | reverse complement strand
AAGACACGAAACGATCGGTCTGTGCAAGAAACTGAACAGTATTTATATAATATTTTACCTCTGATCCACCGCAATGTCCAACTGTCCTGAGCACGTTCACAACATCCGCCGCGTGACGTCAAATAGATACGGTTGGGCAAAAAATTCCACGTTGTCTGATGATATCTCAAAATCGTCTTCCATTGTGATGACCTGTACTTCTAAATATCTTTAGATCATCGCTGTGCCAGTGAACACGTCCGCAATCTCTCTTCACTGTGTAAATAATGAGTGACGTATGCGCACGACAGATCGCTTCCGCACATGCATCTACTATCATGTATAGATTCCTTATTCGACCGCTCCAGATACGTTGACGCCACAAACATTCATTGTCAAAGAAGCTGGCTGTTCACAGAGTGCTGTATCCAAGCATGTTAACAGAAAGTTGAGTGGAAGGAAAAGGTGTGGAAGAAAAAGATGCACAACCAACCGAGAGAACCGCAGCCTTATGAGGATTGTCAAGCAAAATCGATTCAAGAATTTGAGTGAACTTCACAAGGAATGGACTGAGGCTGGGGTCAAGGCATCAAGAGCTACCACACACAGACGTGTCAAGGAATTTGGCTACAGTTGTCGTATTCCTCTTGTTAAGCCACTCCTGAACCACAGACAACGTCAGAGGCGTCTTACCTGGGCTAAGGAGAAGAAGAACTGGACTGTTGCCCAGTGGTTCAAAGTCCTCTTTTCAGATGAGAGCAAGTTTTGTATTTCATTTGGAAACCAAGGTCCTAGAGTCTGGAGGAAGGGTGGAGAAGCTCATAGCCCAAGTTGCTTGAAGTCCAGTGTTAAGTTTCCACAGTCTGTGATGATTTGGGGTGCAATGTCATCTGCTGGTGTTGGTCCATTGTGTTTTTTTGAAAACCAACGTCACTGCACCCGTTTACCAATAAATTTTGGAGCACTTCATGCTTCCTTCTGCTGACCAGCTTTTTGAATATGCTGATTTCATTTTCCAGCAGGATTTGGCACCTGCCCACACTGCCAAAAGCACCAAAAGTTGGTTAAATGACCATGGTGTTTGGTGTGCTTGACTGGCCAGCAAACTCACCAGACCTGAACCCCATAGAGAATCTATGGGGTATTGTCAAGAGGAAAATGAGAAACAAGAGACCAAAAAATGCAGATGAGCTGAAGGCTACTGTCAAAGAAACCTGGGCTTCCATACCACGTCAGCAGTGCCACAAACTGATCACCTCCATGCCACGCTGAATTGAGGCAGTAATTAAAGCAAAAGGAGCCCCTACCAAGTATTGAGTACATGTACAGTAAATGAACATACTTTCCAGAAGGCCAACTATTCACTAAAAATGTTTTTTTTATTGAAGTATGAAGTTCTTATGAAGTATTCTAATTTGTTGAGATAGTGAATTGGTGGGTTTTTGTTAAATGTGAGCCAAAATCATCACAATTAAAAAAACCAAAGACTTAAACTACTTCAGTCTGTGTGCATTGAATTTATTTAATACACGAGTTTCACAATTTGAGTTGAATTACTGAAATAAATGAACTTTTCCACGACATTCTAATTTATTGAGATGCACCTTTATGATATATAAAATAAAAAGTCAGTCGGGTCACTTTAGACCCATGTTGTGCATAAAGGTTTAATGTTATCGCATTGGACTAAGATTTACTTCGTCTTTGTTCACACAGGGCATAACTACTTCCACCGCAAAACAAATTTGTTAATTTTTGTTAAACAATTTTTATGTTATTTAACCTTGTTACACTTGTGGTGTTCCCGGTCAAAAATGACCGGCCTACAAAAATAGCTTATAAATCTCTTGTTATGCAATATTATCACCTAATATTGCATATCTTAGGTGTCTTTTTGTCAGCTTGTTTTCTTTCAATTAGGACTGGTCTTGTGTTTATTTTTGGAACTGATTCATCGTAGGCCTCATTAAAGGGATAGTTCACCCAAAAAATAAAATTTGATGTTTATCTGCTTACCCCCAGGGCATCCAAGATGTAGGTGACTTTGTTTCTTCAGCAGAACACAAACAAAGATTTTTAACTCAAACCATTGCAGTCAGTCAGTCATATAATGGCAGTCAATGGGCTCCACGGTTTTGAGAGTAAAAAAAACATACACTGACAAAACCAAATTAAACCCTGCGGCTCGTGACGATACATTGAGGTCTTAAGACACGAAACGATCGGTCTGTGCAAGAAACTGAACAGTATTTATATAATTTTTTTTACCTCTGATCCACCGCAATGTCCAACTGTCCTGAGCACGTTCACAACATCCGCCGCGTGACGTCAAATAGATACGGTTGGGCAAAAAATTCCACGTTGTCTGATGATATCTCAAAATCGTCTTCCATTGTGATGACCTGTACTTCTAAATATCTTTAGATCATCGCTGTGCCAGTGAACACGTCCGCAATCTCTCTTCACTGTGTAAATAATGAGTGACGTATGCGCACGACAGATCGCTTCCGCACATGCATCTACTATCATGTATAGATTCCTTATTCGACCGCTCCAGATACGTTGACGCATCCGCCATTTTGGAACGTATCGCGGCCCATACAAACAGTCACTAATGAGGCATCTACTTATATATATCTATGTCTACTATGCCAGAGCACGTACACGCGTCACGCACCGGATGTTGTGAACGCGCTCAGACATTGCGTGGATCAGAGGTAAAAAATGATATAAATACTGTTCAGTTTCTTGCACAGACCGATCGTTTCGTGTCTTAAGACCTCAATGTATCGTCACGAGCCGCAGGGTTTAATTTGTGTGTTCTACTGAAGAAACAAAAACACCTACATCTTGGATGCCCTGGGGGTAAGCAGATAAACATCAAATTTTAATTTTTGGGTGAACTATCCCTTTAATTTGAAGTACTGACTCTTGGTGACAGTTTCAGCTGATTTAAATTAGTGAAACTCCTGCAAGGAAAAACAGTGGCACACAGCATCACTGTAATCCCACTGAAGCTCAACCGCAGACATACCTGTGGAATAAAAATCTAAAAGCAGATTTTCATTTCTGGGTGAACTATTGCTTTAAATGTCAGATTGGGGTGAAAACCTGTTCCATCTAAGGTCAGATTTGAACGGAGATAAATAATGTAAACTTGTACGCATTTTAAACTATAGTCAGGAGGTGCTATCTAAATATATATATATATATATATATAAAAAGGGATGGTGCCAAAGTGCTCAAGACATTTATTTCAAAAAGCAGCACTTCATTTACTAGCAGTAACCACCTGATAAGAATAAACATATTGGAAATCATCTCACTACTATATTGAGCGGTGTTGTATGTACTGTATATATTTGTTGCTTTATATTTTGCTTCTTCAACATGCAGGACCAGGAGTGTCATCTTCCAGGAGTGGCTTGTGAAGTTCTGGATCCTCCACCGACTGCAAAACCACAAACAAACATGAACACACAGAGCAGCTCTCTCAAACTCTCTCACGATCACAGTGGATTTGACTGATTGATTGTTGTAATAGTGCTGATGATACAGTACCTTTACATCTTCATCCTTCTTGCACAAAGCTTTCCCAGTCAAAACACAGAAACTGATGGTCACACAGAGCTGAAGGACCGACAGCGCTATCATCATGATATCTAGCCCTCCGAGGATCATCTAGAGGTGGGTAAAGATCACAGTGTCATTTGAGGAAAGTAATGGTCGATAAGGCCTATATGAAATACAGTACAAACATCCACTGTAATTCAATCTGAAACAATATAATTCAAGAACCCTCGCCGTTTTTGATTCAGAGTAATACTGCTCTGGTTGAATGAATGAATGAATGAATGATGCATTTATATAGCACTTTATTGTGTATTGTTGTACACACAAAACGCTTTTACAATCATGTGTGGGGGTCTCTCCTCAACCACTACCAGTGTGCAGCATCCACTTGGATGATGCGACGGCAGCCACAGGACACGCCAGAGCTAGCTCTCACCACACACCAGCTACAGGTGGAGAGGAGAGAGAGTCAAGCATCCACTTGGATGATGCGACGGCAGCCACAGGACAAAGGCGCCAGAGCTCTCACCACACACCAGCTACAGGTGGAGAGGAGAGAGAGTCATAGAGCCAATCAAGTGGTTGGGGATTATTAGGAGGCCATGATTGACAAAGTCCAGGGGGACAATTTGGCCAGGACACAGGGGTTACACCCCTACTCTTTAAGAGAAGTGCCATGGGATTTTTAATGACCACAAAGAGTCAGGACCTCGGTTTAACGTCTCATCCGAAAGACGGTGCTTTTTGACAGTATAGTGTCCACTAGCACCTCTTCCAGCAGCAACCTAGTTTTCCCAGGAGGTCTCCCATCCAGGTACTGACCAGACTCAACCCTGCTTAGCTTCAGTGGGCAACCAGTCTTGGGCTGCAGGGTGATATGGCTGTGATTGAATTATGAATTATATAATCCTATAGTTACTTATTTTTATAATATATGACCTCCTAACTTCAAGTACTTTTACAAAAGATTAGATTCATGCAATACCTTCGAATTACCAATAGCTTGTGAAACCACAAACTAAAATAGCTTCCCCAACTTTGGTCATTTGATCCTACACAATCTAATAAATAAAACGAAAAATTAAACATTACCTTATTGAGATACTTGTACTTCACACAGATCTCGGTTCTCCTCGTCTGTTCAGGGGAAGGTGTTACAGCATAGCTATTAGACGAGTAATAACTGGTGTCACAATATAGACCATTTCCAGTTGCCAGGTCCACTGAATACAGCACAGCAGCTGTGATTGCCAGTGCAGCACTGACTACATTCAGAATCACTGTGATGACCAGCTGTACAACACAAACAATATAAACTGGTGATGCTCAGCATAACTTCCAAAAACACTGATAAGTTTATTATGGCTTTGATAGACAACTTACTAGGAAAGGACTGGGAAACTTAGCTGCAAGAACAGTCACAATTCCAATTACAAGGACCTAAAAAAACATTAAAAACCTCTGAGTGTCCAAACACAGTCATTGAAATGAAAAGTGTAAATTAGGTTTTCTGACTCATCAGATCTTCGTTATGCTAAACAAAATCATCAAAATGCATTGGATCCATCACAACTGATGACATAAACACTAGCAAATCAAATTCCATTAAAATACATAAAAAGTCCTAAACGCTACCTGCCCCAAAAAATTAAAAGCAATATATGGGTCAATAACACAACACTAATTAAGATCTATGTTCTTTATAAATAAAATTCATTTTGATGCTTTTGTGCAACTTGCTCAGGTAGTGTAAAAAAACGTTCTTATTAAAAACTTATCAAACCATTATACTAATAAAACATTATTTTTAAAGAAGCTCTTGCTTTCAAATATTGTTAATATCTGGTGAAGAAATGTTCACTACTAATATGCGTGTGTATATATTACTCTCTCTTTTTTTTTTTTGAAAATGATTAAGATGCGTACACTCACATGTAAGGTGTAAGGAAAGTGTTTTAGGCATTTTTTTGAGTAATTAAATTAACCAATATGAATATAAACATGGAAATTTGCACATGCATTTTACAGTAGATTTCTCCCTTCTCATCCTCTCAAATTTGTTACTGATAAATTTAATATATAGACTCACTCATTACACATTTAATGGTTTATAAAAATAAAAATAAGCAGAATAAGACAAATTCTTACCACTCCACCGATCCAGAAAACAACCCCAGATTCTGTAATGTTATTCCATATCCTAGAGCTTTTAAGCAAAATCCCAAACACAATATTGATGACTCCAACTATTATCTGCATAGTCTACGGCATAAAAAAAAAAAACAAGATTTTTGTTCACACCTTACAAATGAAAAAGCAACTTAAAATGACAGAAGTCTTGTAATGAAAGTCTTGTATTAAAAAGACAGTTGTTTAATTCACCCCAAGAGCAGTGTGGATGTTCGTCAGCTTCTTTTTCATATTCTGAGACACAGAACACACCGGACTGCAGCAGAGAAAACTCAAAACCTGACACAGTACGGGCCATTTGCTCTTCGGGTCTGAGGCGATGGTGATGACCGTCAAACCCTCACCTTGAGACACTGTCAGAGACATGCTGCAGACTTCAGCCTTTTAACAGATGATGAAGACCAAACGTCCTGTGTAAAGACAAGTAAATTACCATTCTAGTGCATCACAACTGGTATAAATACATCAAGATTTCAAATCAAGCTTTAGAGAAGAAACAAAAAAGCTTGTTCACTAAAAGCCTTGACACTGCTATTGCCTTATAAGCAGTGTTGGGGGTAACGCATTACAAGTAACACAAGTTACGTAATCAGATTACTTTTTTCAAGTAACTAGTAAAGTAACGCATTACTTTTTAACTTACAAGAGAATATCTGAGTTACTTTTTCAAATAAGTAAAGCAAGTTACTTTTTTTTTCCATTTTATTGATTGACAGCTCTCCTGTCCCCATGCTGAGAGAAATCAAATGTTGTTAAGGTAGTTCTAAAATAAATATGAATATGCATTAATTCATCTCACTTAAATTACGTAAAAAAAATATTATGCAAGTTTACTTTCCCTTCAGCCTGAGGCTTATTCATTTAACTTTTGGTGTGAAAAGGCTTTTATATTTGCCAAAAATAGAACTTTTTTATTTTAAAAACAAACAAGCAAGCCCTGTCCAGATTTTAAAAGTAACGCAAAGGTAACGTAATGCATTACTTTCCATAAAAAGTAACTACGTACCGTGATTAGTTACTTTTTTATGGAGTAACGCAATATTGTAATGCATTATTTTTAAAAGTAACTTTCCCCAACACTGCTTATAAGGACAATAAGATACAGATCAATTAACAAATAATGACATAGCGGGCATGTAGTAAGCCTTTAAGGATAAAGAGCCACAATGCTATTTACTGACACTGAAACTATATTCAGTTGCAACATTAAAAGCACATGTGACAACCTGCTAGAGACAAGAAGAATTTGGGCAATGCAATGAATTCAAATGTGACAATTTGGCCTAAAGCTAATCTTAATAGAATTCTTTCTCAAACATTCTAGAATAACTTTGATAATTGACAGGGTATGGATGGCGGAAGTTTACCTTTCGACCAAAGTAGAAAGAAAACGAAACATCTAATTCCTGTGACGCTGAATTTATATTTTTGCAGTATTACATATTTCAGAAAGCTCTTAATAAGAAACAACTCAGACTTACCCTGTTAGTAACAGTCCAGAGTGCAGTCACTAGATTTCAGGAAAATGTCAAAACTTTAGGAGCAGAGAAAAGAACGATCAGTTCTGATAAGCTACAGGCCCAAAACAGCGACGTCAGTTCGTTCTTTTTTGATTCGGATATTTTCAAAGAATCTTCTGAAAGAATCATTTATGTATCAGACTGAATCGTTTCGAGCGGTTCTCACAAAAGTGACTCACTGAACCACAGCCTCCTTCACACAGTCTGCCTAATAACAACGAATTCCTACATATTACCTTTAATACAAACAAAAACCTTTTCAGCCAAGAGATATACATTAATTTTAGCACTGTGAATACAAATTATACAATGCTGGATGTCACGGACATTGTGTGACGCATTGCGCGATGACGCAAAGGAATCACTGAATCGATTTTGTGAACCGGTTCTTTACAATGAACTGTTTATAAAAAAACAACAACAAAAAAAACTTTTCCCGTAATAAGGCGGAGCTGTTTTTCTGACATTGTTAAACAGAAATTCTTCTTGCTTAAACAGAAGTGGTCATTAAATGCACAATATCGGCAACACCAAACCTTACACCTGAAACTAATAATAATATTTAAAAAAATAGCACATAAGGTTTTATATGAATTTCAAACGATCTTTAGACACCCTTAGTCTGCTTTTGAGTACTTTAGCTCAAGCTTTTTTGTGGCAGCATTGGCACTTTCATTTATTAAGCATTTTAATTTATTAAGCATTTATCTGGTGGCTCTGTTCTGCTTTTACAAATTTTTTGACAGCAGCTGACTTGTATGCGATACACATAGATATGTATTTTATACATATCTATGGTGATACAAGCTACCTGGTGGTGAAATCATGCAAACGTTTCAGACATAATTTATATCCCTTAATTTTTGTATATATTTTTTATCATTTTATTTTATTTTATTTTTTGGTCCTTGTCTTAATTTAGGTTAAATACAAAAGTAGGAAAGTTAATTGATTTTCATGTCCCTTAAAAAACGGGAAAAAGTAAATAGCTTTAATAGGAAAAAAAAACAAAAATTGAACTATAACTGAAATAAAAATAAATTAAATCTTATTAGTAGTAGGCCTATAAAAACACTCAAATAAAATATATATATATATTTAATGTATTTATATATATGTACATGTATATATATGTGTGCGGCTGTACATACACATATGTAGTTGTTTTTTGGTGTTTGGCTTAGTGTTATGCTAGAATCATTATTATACTCATACCTTTTTTTCTTTTAATATTTTTGAATTGTTTTTAGCTTTATTTTTTTTTTTTATTTAAATTTTTTAGTTTTGAAATGTTTTTGTATGCATTTTTCATTTTTTTTTTAATTTTTTTTTTTTTTTTAAAGTTTTATTACCAGCATATCAAACTAATTGAGAAAAACAAACAATAAATTAATACAGGATTGATCAAAATTGGAAAAAATTTATTTAAAGTCTATTGAATGAATATTAACCAAATTTATATTTTAAATTCAGGATTACTAATAATAATATCTAAAAAAAGAGCACATAAGGTTTTATATGAATTTCAAACGATCTTTAGACACCCTTAGTCTGCTTTTGAGTACTTTAGCTCAAGCTTTTTTGTGGCAGCATTGACACTTTCATTTATTAAGCATTTTAATTTATTAAGCATTTATCTGGTGGCTCTGTTCTGATTTTACACATTTTTTGACAGCAGCTGACTTGTATGCGATACACATAGATATGTATTTTATACATATCTATGGTGATACAAGCTACCTGGTGGTGAAATCATGCAAACGTTTCAGACATAATTTATATCCCTTAATTTTTGTATATATTTTTTATCATTTTATTTTATTTTATTTTTTGGTCCTTGTCTTAATTTAGGTTAAATACAAAAGTAGGAAAGTTAATTGATTTTCATGTCCCTTAAAAAACGGGAAAAAGTAAATAGCTTTAATAGGAAAAAAAAACAAAAATTGAACTATAACTGAAATAAAAATAAATTAAATCTTATTAGTAGTAGGCCTATAAAAACACTCAAATAAAGCAAATTCAAAATATTAATAGAAATAAAAGCGTCTGCTAAATGACTAAAAGTAAAAGTAAAGTAAACTAAAAGTAATATTAAGTATAATAGTAAATAAATAATAAAAATAAAAAAGTCTATTCTACACAGTGTGTCTGAAGATGTATAGTGTAAAAAAAAAAAAAAATCAGGAAAGCCAGTGATGCCAGTTAAGTAATTTATTTAAAGGAAAAGGCAAGAATAAAAATGTAGCTTGATGATTAGATGGTATAACATCATTTAAAAATGAGAGACAAGCAAAACGAATAACTGTGATATTTTATGTTTATCTTATTGTCTAGCATGCAGGACCAGCAGTGGTGTCTTTTATATCATAAACATGAACAGAGCATCTCAAGAAGCTCAGGTCAGTAGCACATCATGCTTGATTTTCAAATAACTAAAATTAAAAAAATATATATAAAAAACAGAATTAGTCAGTTCAGCATATTAATTTGATAATTACAGTCTGAGCAAAACGAATAACTGTGATATTTTATGTTTATCTTATTGTCTAGCATGCAGGACCAGCAGTGGTGTCTTTTATATCATAAACATGAACAGAGCATCTCAAGAAGCTCAGGTCAGTAGCACATCATGCTTGATTTTCAAATAACTAAAATTAAAAAAATATATAAAAAACAGAATTAGTCAGCTCAGCATATTAATTTGATAATTACAGTCTGAAACATCTACTAATTGAATTCAGTGACCTTTTTAATCAAATCCAAGCCTGGAAAGTCCATGGCTATCACCCCAAAACAAGGCTTGGGATTGGTTTTCTTTGATTCATTATCGAGATGTTTATACAGCCAAGGGTTGATTTGCTTTGCCAAGCTTTTGGGGTTTATGTCTAGACTCAATCTAGGTATGCCTGTGCCACTTGAATAGTTCAAAACAACACAATCAGCTCTATACTGTTCATATGTAGTGTCATTCAGATGCTTAATAATTGTTTCTTTTTTTTTTTCAACATTAGTCACTATATAGTCATTATGTTTATCAGTTTCATATAGATGGATACCCAGCCGAATGGCATTTTTCTGAACAAATACAATCTTTCCTCTTACTTGACCAATGTTTGGTATTGTTTCTTCAGTCCAGCATTCAGGGTAATTTTTAGCCATATTTTCAACTAAAAGTGGAACTTTGTTCTTTAAAAAAAGAACAGGCTTAACTCTGACCAACACTGTTTCAGATTTATATTTAGATAAAAATGTCTTAATTGTCTCGAGAGCATTTTTTAAAGTTGCATATTGGTAAACTGGTCCATGCATAATTAGCAAATTTTTCCCAAGTGGAAATACTCTGAAGTCAAAGAAGCGTATCCCGGCCTTTAGCTGATCCTCTAGAGACCAAGCCTGACATTTTGCTATGAATCCTCCATGAAGGGCCAAGCTCTCATGGGTACCAGGAAGAGTGATGTCAGAAATTAACTTTTCATCATCCAGAGTTTCCATCCAGCCAATTGTATAGTTTGCAGGGAGATGGAGTGTTTCCTCATCATTAAAGACTTGTTGCTGAATACTGCTGTGCAGTCTGTGGAACAGAATCAGAATATCAGGTCAACAGAAATGTATTGCTTGAATGCACTGTAAGTTGCTTTGGATAAATGTCAAATGAATAAATGCAAAGGGAAATAACTTCATCTAAAAGTATTCAGGCTACTATTAAATACACGTCAGGGAAGAAAACAGGCAGAAATTCTGACATTAGTCAGAATTAGTCATTCATTGCACAATGATATTTTCTGTGCAGTCCTAATACTTTTTACAACATTTCCTCTACGCAGGGAAGTGTGCACATAGAGTGAGCCTCAGCTGTGCAGGGGCAGGTATAAGGACATCATAATATCATCACCCTGCCCAAAAGAACTCACAAAATATTGAAAGCACAAGGACACAGATGAGAAATGTTACAAAAATAGCTTTATATTAAATTCTTTATTCAGCTCTTGATCAGTATTCAATATAAATATAAATAAATAACATTCCATTTGTTGTAGTTTTCTTTCTTAATGAACCAAACCCCAATAACCTACCCAATTTAGCATATAAAAATACAATAATTCAGTATTTTATACTCACAGCAGCATCAAGACACAGAGAATTTTTCCAGGAACTCCTATCTTCTTCATTGCCTGAGGTTAGCACAAAATAAAACAATACATTAGTACAAAACTGCATTTACAACGAGCTGTAAATACAGTACAGAGGCAACACGAGAATCGCATGAAACAATGGTCAAATGTTATTTATTTATTTAGTTAGTTAGTTACATTTTTGACAGCTAAAATGAAAAGAATAAAAATAATTACAAATAATAATAATAAAATAAAAATAAAGAATTAGATTGTTCAAGCCATTTCAAGACTTTCTATGGCTTTAAATTACAACAACAACATCAAAAAGATAAAATACCTCACAATTCTTGATGGACACCCAGAAACAAGTGTTGATCACAGCAGTGTATTTCCATTTTTCACATTGTTCTTTTAATTATATATATAATCAGAGTTAAGTTGCTCTTATGGTTGCGTCACCATGTTGTTGGTTTAATGTTTTACAGGTTTTTCTCAGATGCTTTGGTACATTTCTCAGATCAAAGTGACTTCAACTTCCATACCATCTCTTGTGCACATCATATAAGCAATTTCTCTTTTTTTTAAACAAATTGCCAGTGCCTTTGTCCTCTGTCTCCTATGTTATCAATTGCTTATATCATGTTGATCAAAATATTCTTCTGGTTCTGTGTTGAATAGCCTGTAGTAAATATGAGATGAAAACCTAATTTGTATGCCACTAAAAAAGGAAAATAGAAAAGGCCTGCATTCATGTATTGTCTGGAAAATAATTATTTTATTTTTATACTAATATAGTTTTTAGCATTTATTTTTGTATTTTTAGTTGTAATTTTATTTTATTTTTTTAATAATTGTGTGTGCTTTTGTCATTTTTATTCGTTTTTGCTCTTTTTAAATATTACTCTTTTAAGTTTAATTTATTTTTATTTAATGACAAAGTAAAATTTCAAATTATAGTTATTTTATTTTATTTTACTTTTTTTAATTAAAAGAAATGTTTTTGATAGTTTCAGTTAACGATTATAACCCTGGTTTTGAACAGTTCACTTAATTACAGATAAAGCTTACCCTATCCTCCGTCTGCGTGTCTCTTATAGAATGTGTCCGGTGTATCAGCGCTGGTTTCCCCTTCCTGCTGCTCGTCGAGATGCTTGAGCGCTCTTCTCTCACATTAAAGTAAGCACCCCTTCTTATAGTCTGTGGAGGTGCTGACACACACTTGCTTTCACACATAATATCTATATTTATACATGTTATTTCTGCCTGCGTCAGTTGATTTCCTGTTTGCATTAATGCAATACTAACACAATTTTCTTTATTTTTTATTGCACATTTTATCTAAATACACTGAACAAAATTATAAACTCAACACTTTTGTTTTTGCCCCCATTTTTCATGAGCTGAACTCAAAGATCTAAGACTTTTTCTATGTACACAAAAGGCCTATTTCTCTCAAATATTGTTCACAAATCTGTCTAAATCTGTGTTAGTGAGCACTTCTCCTTTGCCAAGACAATCCATCCACCTCACAGGTGTGGCATAATCAAGATGCTGATTAGACAGCATGATCATTGCACAGGTGTGCCTTAGGCTGGCCACAATAAAAGGCCACACAATAAAAGGCAGTTTTATCACACAGCACAATGCCACAGATGTCACAAGTTTTGAGGGAGCGTGCAATTGGCATACTGACTGCAGGAATGTCCACCAGAGCTGTTGCCCATGAATTGAATGTTCATTTCTCTACCATAAGCCGTCTCCAAAGGCGTTTCAGAGAATTTGGCAGTACATCCAACCGGCCTCACAACCGCAGACCACGTGTAACCACACCAGCCCAGGACCTCCACATCCAGCATCTTCACCTCCAAGATCGTCTGAGACCAGCCACCCGGACAGCTGCTGCAACAATCGGTTTGCATAACCAAAGAATTTCTGCACAAACTGTCAGAAACCGTCTCAGGGAAGCTCATCTGCATGCTCGTCGTCCTCATCGGGGTCTCGACCTGACTGCAGTTCGTCGTCGTAACCGACTTGAGTGGGCAAATGCTCACATTCGATGGCGTCTGGCACTTTGGAGAGGTGTTCTCTTCACGGATGAATCCCGGTTTTCACTGTACAGGGCAGATGGCAGACAGCGTGTATGGCGTCGTGTGGGTGAGCGGTTTGCTGATGTCAACGTTGTGGATCGAGTGGCCCATGGTGGCGGTGGGGTTATGGTATGGGCAGGCGTATGTTATGGACAACGAACACAGGTGCATTTTATTGATGGCATTTTGAATGCACAGAGATACCGTGACGAGATCCTGAGGCCCATTGTTGTGCCATTCATCCACGACCATCACCTCATGTTGCAGCATGATAATGCACGGCCCCATGTTGCAAGGATCTGTACACAATTCCTGGAAGCTGAAAACATCCCAGTTCTTGCATGGCCAGCATACTCACCGGACATGTCACCCATTGAGCATGTTTGGGATGCTCTGGATCGGCGTATACGACAGCGTGTTCCAGTTCTTGCCAATATCCAGCAACTTCGCACAGCCATTGAAGAGGAGTGGACCAACATTCCACAAGCCTGATCAACTCTATGCGAAGGAGATGTGTTGTACTGCGTGAGGCAAATGGTGGTCACACCCAGATACTGACTGGTTTTCGGACCCCCCAATACAGTAAAACTGCACATTTTAGAGTGGCTTTTTATTGTGGCCAGCCTAAGGCACACCTTTGCAATAATCATGCTGTCTAATCAGCACCTGTGAGGTGGATGGATTATCTCGGCAAAGGAGAAGTGCTCACTAACACAGATTTAGACAGATTTGTGAACAATATTTGAGAGAAATAGGCCTTTTGTGTACATAGAAAAAGTCTTAGATCTTTGAGTTCAGCTCATGAAAAATGGGGGCAAAAACAAAAGTGTTGCATTTATAATTTTGTTCAGTGTATTTAAACTCATTATTTGGCAGTTTGCAATGTGGCTGAGTGTCAGGGTCCTGTCACTTTAGTTTAGTGATAAAGTTGAGTGTTTTGGCTTATCTTTCTGTGAGCCTTTGAGTGGTTCTACACAGATGAAAAGATTTATTTGAAATTAAACTAGGTGAATTGTACTGATGAGTAAAATGCATCTTAATTCAACGCAGGGCTGTAACCACCATAGACATGGATGAACCAGTTCACCAAATCGAACTAAAACATCTGAAACAGTTCGCTGCTCGAGTCAGCACAGATCTACAAGTTATTCAATCAAAACTCAGTCCAACAGTACTGATCTGAGAACAGTATACAGACATGTCCAACATACTGAGAACTGACTGCCGAGGGTTTCATATACGTGGTAAAAATTTATGTTTCTGATGTATTTGCTGAAGAGCATTAAGTATAACAAATAAAACATAATATAACAGTGATGTGTAAACATCATTATTGGGTGCATTAATAACAGAATTGTGAAATGCAATTTTTAGTACTTAATGAATAAGTGAGAAATTACTTGTTACTGGCATTATCACAGTTATTACTCATTGACAGCAACATATATCATAGTTTGCACTTATGTTAGGTATAACCACAAACACTATGCTCACAATGGTAACCACAAAAAGTCCAACAAACATAAAAGCATTAAATACTAACAAGTCTTTCCCTCTACTAATAAAAACGGCCTGGTTTCAGTCGATGCAACAAAAATGATTACTGTAGTCCCACAACAAGTGGATTAAACTTTAGCATTTACAAATTTAATTTCATGTGACATAATAAAACTGAGTGCAAATGAGTTAATTACAGCTTTTCTTGATTGCTTAAACACGTTTTTAAAACTCTGCCTCCTTTTCTCAAAACTCTATAATTCTCACCCAATTCCCCAAACTTCCTATTTTTGAATCAAAATGAAGTCTAATCGAGATCAATTCAAAACAATACTACAAAAACGGTAGTTTTTTAAGTTATATTGCTTGTGGTTCTCCCCCTCAAAAATATTTTCACATGATGAACACAACAAAAGACACAACAAATGTATACATTTGAACATTTGTTATTACTTAATGTACTGTACAGTCCAATACAACCAAACAACAACAAATAATGTATTCTGCCCCAGCATCCCGTCTTGGGACAGCCCAGAGAATCTTCAACATCACAAGCTATTTTGGCCCTGGGGTAAAATCCTGATCCACCTCTGGCACGCATCGACTGAAATGTCTACACAGGCTTCTTCCATGGCCATAGGAGGTGAACACAGATGTGAAGTTCTCAGTCATACACTTTCCACGGCCATGCCGGAAAACTCACTAACTCATTTTGAATCACTAATAAGCAGAGAACACAGTGAATCACAAAGCAAGTGGCTCTTTTCCTATACTGTTAAAAGCAGAAGTGTTTTTTCCCTTCAGGAACAGTTCCACAAGGCTTTTCCCCTTGAATTACAGGGGGTTTAAAGTCAAGTGTCAATATAATATTGAAAATAATTTTAGCAAATAAATCTTTTACTTTCATTTTCAAGCTTATGGGGTTCCATATAAAGGCAATCAATAGGAAAGTAGAAAAGCAGTGAATCAATCGCAAAGCAGTTGTTTCTAGTTCTGATACAACTAAAGAGAAAGGCATTTTATAGTACATTTGGAAAAGCTTGCAAACATTCAGTATTTTGTGAAGGTTTGTTAGACTGGTGGGGACAATGAATCAACCTCAGCTGTGAGATGTATGTTTGTAGGGCTATTCCGTGATAAAAATAAATAATGAATACATGATAAACTATGTACCCAAGCCATAATTTTGAAGTGATATATGGCACAGGAATCCATAACAACAATAGTCTTTTAAAATTATTAATTGCCAAATATACACTTTTTAAAAAATGCTGGGTTCAGCCTGTTGGGTCATTTTACCTAGGCACTGCCATTAGATATTTATTAAAGGGGTCATATGATGCTGCTAAAAAGAACATTATTTTGTGTATTTGGTGTAATGAAATGTGTTTATGCGGTTTAACGTTCAAAAAACACATTATTTTCCACATACTGTACATTATTGTTTCTCCTCTATGCCCTGCCTTTCTGAAACGCGTCGATTTTTACAAAGCTCATCAGTCTGAAAAGCAAGGTGTGCTGTGATTGGCCAGCTATCCAGTGCGTTATGATTGGCCGAATACCTCAGGTATTCCCTGTCAGGCCGGAGCGATGATTCAAAAACATGAAAACCAGAACGAGCCGTTTTAGGTAGGTGTGGCTGACTCTTAACTTTAATAAAGAATATCTCTTTGGATTTGAGACTTTAGTTTTTGCAGCTTTACAGATCTTCTTTATGCACCAAGAGCTTGTAACACTCCAAAGAGAAAGGAAAAATTGAAATCGCATCATATGACCCCTTTAAGCATTTATCTGGTGGTTCTTTTCTGCCTTCACACTTTAAACAGTCTTGAATGTGATACACGCCACCTTGTGGTGAAATCACCAGGTTAGTATGAAAAAACAAAACAAACATCCTGAAAACGGGTGCACAGGGTATGCTAAAAGTCATTTATTTCAAAAGGAATTCCAAAAGTTCCCTTTTTCCAGAAACAATTCATTTTAAAGGAAAAGGCAAGAATGAAGATGTAGCTTGGATATGATTATTGTACTGCAGTGACATAATTTCACTATTAAAATGAGAGACAAAATGTCATTCCATTACAAGAAAAAATAATAACTTTGTAAATTTGTGTGTTTATCTTGTCTCTTTAACATGCAGGACCAGGAGTGTCATCTTCCAGGAGTGGCTTGTGAAGTTCTGGATCCTCCACCGACTGCAAAACCACAAACAAACATAAACACACAGAGCAGCTCTCTCAAACGCTCTCACGATCACAGTGGATTTGACTGACTGATTGTTGTAATAGTGCTGATGATGCAGTACCTTTACATCTTCATCCTTCTTGCACAAAGCTTCCCCAGTCAAAACACAGAAACTGATGGTCACACAGAGCTGAAGGACCGACAGCGCTATCATCATGATATCTAGCCCTCCGAGGATCATCTAGAGGTGGAAAAACATCAGCGCACTCTTAAATATTAATAAAGTACACACAAATGTGTTTTTTACAACATTGAAAAAGATAAATAAATCAAATCATCACCTGATTGAGATTCTTGTAGTAAAAACAGGACTCAAAGTTACTCTTTTTTTGGGTAAGCCAGTCATTATTAGATGAATAATAATAATATTCTCTGTAACAGCTTAAACTGCTTCCCATTGCTAGGTCCATTGAATACAGCACAGCAGCTGTGATTGCCAGTGCAGCACTGACTACATTCAGAATCACTGTGATGACCAGCTGTAAAACACAAACAATATAAATTGATGTTGCTTAATGAATGAATGAATTAATTAATTAATTAATTAACTCTTGATTCACACCTACCAGCTTAGGACGGGAAAACTTTACTGCAAGAACACACGTAATTCCAACAACAAGGAACTAAAAGGCAAAGCAAACAAATAAGTACATTGGTCCATCCAAACATGCTTGTTCAAACTAAAAGTGTAAATACAAACCACCAGATTTCACATTATTCCACCTCATTCTGATCAAAATAATATGAAAATAAATACAAAAATACAATAAATGTAGGGTATTCTCAAAGCAAGATCAATGTCATAAATGATTCACTTTTTGAATGAACTCAATCATTGTACTGCATGAACTCATTTAGAAACATAATGATGAGAATGAGTAACAACTCTTACCACACCACCGATCCAAAAAGAAAAGATGAAGCCAAAACAACCCATTGTGATATTCATGACACCAACCATTATCTGTACAGCCTATGAAACCAGAGAACAATATTTGTACCCGTTTTCAGATGACAATACATCTAGTAAAAATCATTTCTTAAAGCTGATATTATCAAAAAGATCTGACTCACCCCAAGTGCTGTGTGAATGTCTGTCAGCTTATCTTTCATATCCTGAAAAACAAACACATTGGACAGTTGCATAAAGTATTCAGAATCTGACACAAGGCCATTTGCTCTTTAGGTTTTAAGGAACAGTTCACCCAAAAATGTCTTAATGATGAATTTGTATCTTAAAAACACACAGCTTTTTGCTTTACAAGATGTTTGATGGACTGGAGTGGTGTGGATTATTGTGATGTTTTTATCAGCAGTTTGGACTCTCATTCTGACGGCACCCATTCACTGCAGAGGATCCATTGGTGAGCAAATGATGCTTAATTTCTCCAAATCTGTTCTGATGAAGAAACAAACTCATCTACATCTTGGATGGCCTGAAGGTGAGTATATTTTTAGCCAATTTAAATTTTTGGGTGAACTATTTTTGGGTGATAACAGTTAGTCCCTCACCTGAGACGATGCAAGAGTCATGCTACAGCTGCCACCAAACGGAAGTGAATATTGGCTTATTCCACTTCTAGATACTGAAGCTGTTTTGTCCACTAACTGCAAAACCACAGACAAACATGAACATGAATCATGGATCATGAAATCTTGAAATCATGTTCTGTCTATTATAAGCACAACACTGTACCTTTGCACTCCCACCCTTCTTGCACAAAGATTTTATGGTCAAAATACAGAAAGTGACAACCACACAGAGCTGAAGAACCGACAACACCTAGATAAAAAGATCGGAGGATGATTTTTCGAATTGCACATATAAGGAAAGTAAAGGAGAATTTTTATATCAACACACCCATGGTAATTTAATAAAACTAGCAAATCATACAGCATATGATTATATGTGTGCGTTTTTGTTACAGCCTTATGCTATATAGGCTACTGTACATGTTCATTTTGATCTGATTTAGAAACATAAACATGAACAGAATGAGGAATGTCTTACCATACTGCTGACCGAAGTGGTAGCAATAAAGAAGATGATGCCAAAACAACCCAACACAAGATTCATGACTGCAACTACTATCTGTACAATCTATGAAATAAGAGAACAATATTTGTTGATAGTTGATAGACCTCCAACTTGATATGCAAAATTAAGAGTATATGACCCAGACAGCAACATAGTGTTGGCCCAGATCCATGTGAAATCCATGCGGGCCAGATGTGGGCCAGATCTGGGCCGAAACTGTCTGCTGTCTGGGGAAACGTACCTAAGCATCTTAATTTTTTTTTTTTTTTAATGATACCAAGATTTCAATCAGTGCAAGTCTCTCACTCACCCCAATAACTCTCAGGGTGTCTGTCAACTTCTCTTTCATATCCTCAGATGCAAAACACACTGGACCATAGCACAGAGAACTCAGAATCTGACACAGTGCGGGCCATTTGCTCTTTGGGTTTGAGGTGACGGTGATGACCATCATTCCCTCTCCCTGAGACACTGTCAGAGGCATGCTGCAGATGGGAGGGATGGAGGATAAACAAACAAGTAGGGCTCATGCATCAGAAAATCACACTGACCCAAATGAAATGTTTCTTATAATAGTTATGTAAATTCATAACAATTTGTTTTCCTTTGCCAAGTTCTAAAATATGCCTAATTAATTATTGAAACAACATTGCTGACTGTCAGTTTCTCGTCGACTGCATCAACGTTTCTAGGAAGTGAAAACTCACCTGCGCATGTTTGCTAGCCTATAAAAGCAAATTGTTGCGATTCTAGTAACACTTTTTTACTTTTAAAATGGTTCTTACATTTTCGATAGCACGTTATACTCACCTTAGAGTAATTGTATATATTTTACAGTCCAGACTGTAAGATGACTCTTTCCTGATGTGTTGAAAGTGGAGCTGTTTTGTCCCTGCCTGATTCCGGTCAATGATTTGTTTTTTTTTTACATTTCCTTGTTTCATTTGAAATTTACATTACCCACGTAGGCTATAGTCAGTATTTTGCACTGTTGATACGGTTAACAAATACGAAGCCACAACATGTAGGCTATGAAACAGAGGCTCATTTTTCAATGAAGCTCCGCACTGTTTAAAAAAATCACATGATGGAAGCTTCACTTTCTGTAGGCCTATTGCGCGTCTAAACTTTCCAGTTACGTTGGCAGTGGTTGGTTTTCCGATGGTTGGTTGAACTGTGAAGAGTGTAGGCTACCCTGTACTTTTTGGGTAATTCTTTGGACTTTTGAGTGGGGTTTTGACATGGTAATGGAGGAAAAAAGGTAGAGATAGCCTATATTTCAGTGTCTGCGTTGTGTCGCAAAATTGCGTTCTCTTGCAGAAGTATCGGGTTCCCCGAGAAGCTTTGCGTTCGCGCGAAAAAGCATTAAAATGTTTTTACTCCCAAATAGTTTTTCCTCCCATCTTTTTATTATTTCCGTCACACAAAGTTTATCACGGGGACGCAAATGTTTCGTAAGAGAACGCAAAGCGATATTTTTTTTCCCTCCCATCTGCTACAAAATAGTTCTTCCATTTAGATACATTTTAATTAAGAATATAGCCTAGGCCTGTGCATTAAATTTCCAAGCTTTATGGCTGTTGTAAGTCTCATGAGGCAGCAGATGGCGTTGTTGCCGATGCTCCGAGTCTTTTAATCTTTTTGCCTGTTTGATCCAAGTACGATCAGAGAGCTTCACGAGGCGTCATTTCTCCACCCATACAAAACCAAACCTGGAGTTATTTTAAGAGTAGGCCTATAAACCCACACAACCTTTAGTGCGCGTTTTTTCCATTTTAATTACTCTTTTTTTTTTCATAGAAATGGGCATCCTATTGTAACTTGAACTGGGTTAGCATCAGCTGCTATTAGATAATCATACTGATGTTAATTAAATTAAAATATGTTTTAGGACAAGCGAATATGTTTTGAAGAAATATCCTTATCCTAATTCTTATCTATACAATAAAAGACAGTGAGGTTTAAACCAACATGTGGTTGACTTTCATTGTAGCTTTAGAGCTAAAAACACCTGACATAATGTGACATAAATGAAAACAAATATTCTTTTTTTTTAATTGTTGTATGTGAAACAATAGGGAAGTTGTAAAAAAAAGGGTTGATGCCTGAGTGCTCCACTCATTCAGCATCAGCTGCTATTAGATAATCATACTGATGTTAATTAAATTAAAATATGTTTTAGGACAAGCGAATATGTTTTGAAGAAATATCCTTATCCTAATTCTTATCTATACAATAAAAGACAGTGAGGTTTAAACCAACATGTGGTTGACTTTCATTGTAGCTTTAGAGCTAAAAACACCTGACATAATTTGACATAAATGAAAACAAATATTCTTTTTTTTAAATTGTTGTATGTGAAACAATAGGGAAGTTGTAAAAAAAGGGTTGATGCCTGAGTGCTCCACTCATTAATTCATTCATTCATTTAGGCTATTTATTTATTTAATTAGCTAGCAGCTCCAAAGATCTCAACAAAATTGAAAAGACAATAAAAGGTAACACCCACTAATCTGAATCTAGCCTATATATAGAAAGAGATAGGGGTAGAGTGGGGAAAAACGCCCCCATGTGGTAAAACGCCCCCAAATGTTTTTCCCAAAATAACCACAAGATAAAGTCAAGATCAACTTTTATTGTAGCTATAGACTACGTTGACAAGAGTGATGTAGAAATATTCACCATGAAGCTTACACTGGTGATGTATCTGAGATATAACTAATTTCACAGTAAATGATTCAACTTTCAGCAGTAAGAAAAAAAGTGTTTTAAAGCTTGTTGTTTTGTAGAACATCACAGTTGTATATGATATGAGAACAGTAGGGCCTGTAGATATGGAGCATGTGTTATTTAAGTCCGTGGGTAAAACACCCCTAGCCAGGTGGGGTAAAACGCCCCCAGGAGGCACGGCTATGGGGCAAAATTCCCAATTGGCACAAATTAAATTTTTATTAAAAATCTAATAACAAGAGAACTCTGCACATTTTTCATACTTGGTATATAATTTATGTCATTGTCACTAAAACTATGATAACTTTTCTGACTACACCACTCACATAAAAAAAAAAAACTAACAGCTCATGCTAAATCTCTCTTTTGGCATTAAAAACTACTGTCAGGATTTACTAAGGGTGTGTAGTGAAAATGAATGATGAAAATGCGTGTACACAAATGTATGGGAGGAAAGTATTAACCATGTGGGTGATCTAAGGTTTGCTGTAGTCAGTCAGTAGTAGTCAGTTGCTGGTACTTGCGCCATTATCTGCATAATTTATTATTTTTTTGTTCATGCAGCACCAGCAGTGGCATCTTCCAGGAGCGGCTTGTGAAGTTCTGGATCCTCCACCGACTGCAAAACAAACATAAACACACAGAGCAGCTCTCTCAAACTCTCTCACGATCACAGTGGATTTGACTGATTGATTGTTGTAATAGTGCTGATGATACAGTACCTTTACATCTTCATCCTTCTTGCACAAAGCTTTCCCAGTCAAAACACAGAAAATGATCGTCACACAGAGCTGAAGGACCAACAGTGCTATCATCATGATATTTAGTCCTCCGAGGATCAGGTGAGTAAAGAGAAAATATATTTAAATAAAAAATTACGTAATATTTTGTTTTTCAGTTAACTACCAAAATATTTGCTGTAGCTTGTCTTACACTATCTAAACAGATTTTGGTGTTTTGTTTCTTTGTTGTGAAAGGCAACTCACTGTAACCAGTCTGTGAATAACTGTAGGAGTTGCAGTATAGAGTTGCAGTACTATTTTCCATCATCAGGTCAATTGAATACAGCACTACAGCTGCGATAGCCAGTGCAGCACTGACTAAATTCAGAATCACTGTGATGACCAGCTGTAAAACACAAACAATATTTAAAACAAAACAAAACAGAACCAGAAATATCATAAACACAGATATAATGTAAGACATGGCTTTCATAGACACCCAGACAAGTACTAGGAAATTTAGCATGAAGAACACACACTATTCCAACTACTAGGTACTAAGGGGCAAAAGAAAACAAAAAAACATATGTGCATTTAAAATTTTAGAAAATATCAAATCAAATGTAAAATATGATAAAATCAAGTATTAGTAAGTCTTACCACACCACCAAACCAAAAGGGTCCCAGGGATATTGTATACAGACTATAAAACTTAAGCCATGCAAACAAATTCTCCACCGTAATATTGATGACACTAATTATAATTTGCACAATCTATGGAACAAGATAACAATATAGTGTTATGCCACAAGCTGTCAGTAATCTAAAAAAAAATCAAGATATAAAATTAAGAATGTACACAGCTACTACAATGACATTGTAAGTCCTGAAAGCTTGAGATCTTTTTTTTTGCAACGCTTCCAAAATATTTAATTAACACTTTAAATGAAAACAATGAAACATTTCAGTTGTTTGTCATTGCATTGTTTGTATTTGTATACATTTTAAATGTTTACATTTTTGGCTGTATTAACATTTGCAACTAAAACCTGGAACTAAAAGTTGCAGCTTAGTACTAATCATTTTTGAGGATTCAAATACATCATTACATGTCATGTTTTCAGCACACACTCTTAAAAATAAAGGTGCTTTAAAAGGTTCTTCACATGCAGCGATGACATAGAAGAACCATTTTTGGTTCCACAAATAATCATTCAGTCAAAGGTTCTTTAAAGAACCATCTCTTTCTTACCTTTTTATAATCTGAAGAACCTTCTTTTGCCACAAAGAACCTTTTGTGAAACAGAAAGGTTTGCCAGATGTTAACGGTTCTTTATTTGACCATTTAGACAAAAAGGTTCTTCTATGGCATCGTGACGCACCTTTATTTTTAATAGTGCATATGAGTTTTAAAAACATTTTAATACATTGCACTGCACTTTAACCTAATTGTGAAAAATATTTTAAGCATCTTAAATCTGATCTTTTTTTAAATGTTCAAATCAAATCTATCCAAAGCATTCTAAAATCAGAATGCCTGAAAATATCAAAAAGGTATTTTTGCAATTAATTTAAGTGTCTGACTCACCCCAAGAGCTGTGTGAACGTGCATCAACTTCCCTTTCATATCCTGGGATACAGAAGACACTGGACTACAGCAGAGAGAACCCAGAATCTGACACAGTGCAGGCCATTTGCTCTTTGTGTTTGAGGTGACGGTGATGACCGTCAGTCCTTCATCCCGAGACACTGTCAGAGACATGCTGCAGACGGGAGGGATGGACTTTAACCTTCTGAAAACAAGAGAAACAAGTAAGGCTCATACACCAGAAAATCCCAATGGCCCAAATGATAGTTGTGTAAATTCCTAACATTTTGCTTCCCTTCACAAACAAGTTCTAGAACATGCGTAATTATTAAACAGCATTGCTGACTGCAGTTTTCTCATCAACTGCAACGTTTCTGTAAGAAGTGAAGATGTGTGTGTTTGCTAAAAAGTTGTTGAGATTTGTCACACTGTTACCTTTTACACTGTTCTTACTTTTTTTTAAAGAAAGTGAATTTTTCAAGATCTTAAGAAACACAGTAAACTCAGACTTACCTTATGAGTAATTGACTATGTAAGTTAGAGTGCAGACTGAAGGCTGACTCTGATCTGATCCTGATCTGTTGAAGGTGGAGCTGTTTTGTTCCTGTCAGTCAATCTCATGTTTCCTTTTTGTTCTTCTTGAAATTTAAAGAACCCGAGTCTATAGTCAGGTTGAAACTGAAGACATAATAAACACTGCTGATATTAACAAATATTAAACAATACAGCATAAAAACGTCTTGCATTTACAACTAACTAATGTATTCTTGTATTACATTTTTACTTATTTTTATTGACATTTTTATGAATTTTTTCTAAATTCATTTTCCTGTAAAGCACTATGTACAATATTTACAGTGCCTTGTGAAAGTATTCACACCCCTTCATTTTTTTCACATTTTGTGTTGCAGCCTTATGTTAAACTGCTTTAATAATAACTTTTTTCCCCACATCAGTCTACACTCATACACCATAATGACAAAGCAAAAAACAGGTTTGTAACAACTTTGCAAATTTATTAGAAATAGAAAACTGCAATGATTCTATTGCATAAGTATTCATATCTGGCCACATAGCAGAACAACAAGTAGACCAACACATAGAAGCTACGGCGCAGGTCTCTCGCAATAAATATAAGAAATATCACTATTGTGACTTTATTGTGTGTTTTCCGAGGCTGCTCTGATAGGACTATACCATAGATTTGCAGAGGGCCACTCAAGGAATTGATAGGGGACTCAACAGCTGCATTAAATTTAACTACAAGAATAATAATATATTAAATTGTGTTGTTGTTTTTCTAAACGTCATTAAAGGCAATTCATCCCCAAATAAAAACTGAAGTTGACTTTCATTTTGTGGACATTGTATTATCAAAATAAAAATTTTCTCCTGACATATCCAGCATTGTGTGTCCTATCCCATCGAGCTTTTCTTGAATGGCCTTTTCAGACTATAAAAGTAAAGAAATGAATGAATCTTCTTCACATCACAAGTCTATGACTTTTTAGTGAAGGTGGTGTGTTTGACATGTATATCAGGGATATATGTTATGTGTTTGTGTTTAATACATTTTGAAAACTGCTGCGATTAGAACCTGTTTCAACTTCATTTGCAACCAGTTGGTAACTGTATGCATAATGTATATATTTATATTAGTTTTAGTTTTTCATTGTTGTACGAAAGGAAGACTTAGTAGAGAAGCTGTAAAAAATGTAAAACATGAAAAGGGTTGATGCCAAAGTGCTGCAGTCATTTATTTTTAAATAAGCAGCCCCAAAGATTACAACTAAATTAAAAAAGGTAACAAAAGGTAACACCCACTAATCTACATGTATAGAGAGAAAGATCAATGATGACACTTTTGTAAAAGGAAAAAACAAGTGTAAATAAACATGTAATTTAACAGTGCTGCGGATGGAGGAGATCTGCTTTAAATCATTTCACTACAATATTGAGACACAGAATACCATTGCATTACAAGCACAAAGAGTAAGTTTGATTATTTTGTGTGTTTATATTTATCTGTGTCATGCAGCACTAGCAGTGGCGTCTTCCAGGAGCGGCTTGTGAAGTTCTGGATCCTCCACCGACTGCAAAACCACAAACAAACATGAACACACAGAGCAGCTCTCTCAAACTCTCTCACGATCACAGTGGATTTGACTGACTGATTGTTGTAATAGTGCTGATGATACAATACCTTTGCATCTTCATCCTTCTTGCACAAAGCTTTCCCAGTCAAAACACAGAAACTGATGGTCACACAGAGCTGTAGGACCGACAGCGCTATCATCATGATATCTAGTCCTCTGAAGATATTCTGAGTGGGTAAACAATAGAGTGTCAACATTTTAAAAAGGAAAATCATCCATAAAGCCTGTAAGACATTTACAGTAAAGCCTTTTATGTTTTCCCTACCTATTTAGAAAAGCTGGAAAAAAAGCACATCATATGGACAACTTTGGTAACACTTTCTATGAAGCCCATATTTATAACACATTATAAGGGTATTCTTAAGGCATTATAATTAATGCATAATGCATTATAAAAGACCTTATAATCTTGACATTGTTTATGTACGATCTGCACAGTATCTTACTACAGCTTGTAAGTGGTTAGGTGTGGAGTGTTATTTGAGTGTTCCCTGTGAGGCTAATATTAATATTGATGTGAGCTAGTTAATAATTTCAACTGAAAAAAACTAAAACATTAAAACTGTTCTTATGAATATTCATAAGATGATATAACATATTATAAGGGTTTTTATAATGCATTATGCATTCATTATAATGCCTTAAGAATACCCTTATAATGTATTATAAATATGGGCTTCATAGAAAGTGTTACCACGACTTTTTATGGTGCTTTTTGTAAAAGAATGTGAACTGTGAGTATGTTTGGAAGATTTGATATGCTGTAGCTAGTCTTACATCATCTAAAGAAAAGAAAGATAATCATTACCTCAATGAGATTCTTGTAGTACAGACACTCCTCTCTCCTCTTACTATTTTCAGGGGAAGGCGTTTTATTACCATAACCATAACCATAGCCACCATAATGTGAATAATAGTAACTGCTGGTTTCACAGTTTTCATATGTATGAACATTAGCAAGGTCCACTGAATACAGCACAACAGCTGTGATAGCCAATCCAGCACTGACTAAATTCAGAATGATCCCAGTTGTCAGCTGTGAAACACAAACAAAAAATATATATACATACACACACGCACACATACAAATATATAGTAAACCAGCAAAACTAGAACTGTCAAAAACACAAATGCCTTTGATAGACACTTACCAGACAAGAAGTGGGAAACTTTGCTGAGAGAATACACATGATTCAAACTACAAGGAACTATAATAGTAATAAAAAAAATGCTTTTGATTTTGAACATATCAATACTTTTTGACAGGCACTGCACAACTTTATAAACATAAAAATGATCAAAATGAGACTTGTCGTACCACACTACCAATCCAAAAGGGTCCAAAGGCTGTTCTATACATGATAAACCACGACCCAAGGCATGTAAACACAATCCCCACAGCAATATTGAGGACACCAATTATCATCTGCACAATCTATGGAACAATAAAACAAATTAAGAAAATACCAAGTTGGTACAATGACGTAACTCAACCAATCAAATTTCTGCTGTCAGTGTGGACAAGCAAACATTTTTTAATAGTATAAATAAGTATTTGCACAATGTTTCCAAAACGTTTCATATTGTTTTAATAAATTACATTTAGTTGCATAAACTAAAAAAATTGCAACTAAAATGTACATTTTCCAAAATGAATCATTTTAACTAATCCAAAAACTGCACATAATGTTACAGAGCCCTTAAGGGGACATAGTTACTGGGGGGGGAAATATGAGATAGGAGGAAAAATTATATTTCAATAATTTTGCGATCTCTCACAAAGGTTTTATATTCCCCCAAGATACTTTGTGTTTGCTTACAAATGCAGTGAAATACAGTTTTTCCTCTCACTTCATGTTCTTTCCATCACAGAAGTATGGAAGCTTGTTTGTGCCATGGAATAAAACAAAGGAAAAAGTAATTGGGACTTTTTATCTTACTTTTTTCTCACAATTCTGAGTTTATACCTCACAATTTGGAATTTTTTTCTCACAATTCTGAGGAAAAAATTCTGAATGAACTCTGACTTTCTGATTTCTGACTTTCTTACAATTCCAAGGTTCTACGTCAATTCTGACTTTTTTTGTTTTTGTTTATGCAACAAAATAAAAAAAACTTAAATAATTAATTGCCAAATTTCTCTTACAATTCTTAAAAGACATATTTCCTCACAATTGTGAGGTAGTTTGGACTTTTCTTCTCAGAATTGTGCGGGTTATATCTTGCATTGTTTTTAAAATAAAAATAAAAAAGTTAATTGTGACTTTTATCTCACAATTCAGAATTTTTTTCTAAAAAAAAAATGTAAACTAAAAACTAAAAAGTTAAAAAAAACTATACACTAAAAAATATAAACTAAAATGTCTGAACTATATGTGATATAAATTTAGAATTGAGAGAAAAAAACCTAAATTGTGAGATAAAAAGTCACTTTTTGTACATTGTTTTATTATTTTTTTATTTTAATCCTGTGGTGGAAACAATGCAAGTTTCTTGGGTAAATGCAAAAGTTTGGTGAGTAAATGCAGAGTTTCTCAGTGAAAATCAACAGTTTAGCAAGTGAATGCAAAAGTGTTGAAATATAATTTTTCCCATTTTACCAAAACCATGTCCCTTTAGGGGCTCCATTTTAAAAATGTTTTTAAAACATTGTCCTAACATAAACTAACTCAGGGGTCTCCAATCCTGCTCCTGGAAATGGCAACATTAAGAAACGTAAAAACGTTGTAAGCATCTTACATGGAATGTTTACTAAGTTCTGTCCAAAAAAAATATCCAAAGTATGCGAAAATCACAAGACCTGAAAATATCAGAAAGGTATTTTGGAATTAATGTAAATGTCAAACTCACTCCAAGAGCTGTGTGGACATCCTTCAGCTTCCCTTTCATACCCTGAGATACAGAACACACTGGACTGTAGCAGAGAAAACCCAGAATCTGACACAGTACGGGCCATTTGCTCTTTGGGTTTGAGGTGACGGTGATGACGGTCAGTCCTTCACCCCGAGACACTGTCAGAGGCATGCTGCAGCGCTGAACAGATGTAGTAGGTAACAATAGCCAAACCTTCTAGACTGCAAGAAACAAGAAGAACAGCAAATGATTACCATTGCAGGAGAATCAGTTTTTATGTACATATATTCATATTCATATATTGAAGAGAGAAAAAAAGAACTTTAACAGATTAAATGGACTCAATGTTGTTGTTTTTTACTTTTATGATAGAATATAAATTAAATGTTACACACAATATGAATATATTTGATTATCAAAACAGTTTTGCTGAGTTAAGTTTTCCTGCCTACATAAAAGTTTTTGTAGGAGGAAACAGTTGAGGTGATGAAGGCAGTTTAACCAGTTTGTCTGTTCATTATCCTTACCATTCTTGTGCTTTTTATTTTTGTTTTGTTCATTAAATTATTCATTAAATTATTGTTAATAATCTTAAGAAACACTGTGTTAACTTTAACTCACCTTGTGTGGCACGTCTATAAGTCTCAGTCCGGATGAGTGAAGACGGCACAATGTTTTTTTTTTGTTGCTGTTGAAGGTAGAGTTTTGATTTTTCCTGGCAGTGACTTCCTTAAATCTGTAAACAAGTATAACAGGAATGTTGTTCATGATTCAATTAATGTATAGTAATAATATTAAGCAAGGTTGTTAATCATATTAAATGTTAGGCTACTTACCTTCACTCCACAATGTTGAAAATCATACAAAAGAAAGATTTTAAAGGGTTTCAGGGCAAATCTGAAATATAGCTTCTGTAAATTATTGATTATTTTTATAAATGTATTATTTCTTAAATCTTTACCCATTTTGCGCCTGTGTTGTTGTTATTATCATAGGCTCTGCTTGTTTGCGACCCTATAGGCTAATTTGCGCTGCTTTTTTGCATTGGTCATTATGGAAATACTCTGAGTGCATCTATGATCATTAATTTTGCACATTATTACATTATCAGTTGATCATCCGCAAAACTTTCCACACACATCAATGCTTTTATGCAATTGTGTTCTTACGCTAATTTGCCCTGTTTAGTAAATCTGGCCCTTTCAGTGTTGCAGATGGAAGGAGATCCGCTTTAAATTATTTTACTACAATATTGAGAGACAAAATGTCATTCTGTTACAAGCAAAACAAATAACTTTGATTATTTGTGATCATCTTATCATGCAGCTTAAGTTCTAGATCCTCCACCGAGTGGAAAACCACAAACAAACATGAACACACAGAACAGCTCTCTGACTTTGACTGACTGATTGTTGTAATAGTGCTGATGATACACTACCTTTGCATTTTCATCCTTCTTGCACAAAGCTTTCCCAGTCAAAACACTGAAGACATAATAAACACTGCTGATATGAACAAATATTAAACAATACAGCATAAAAACGTCTTGCATTTACAACTAACTAATGGATTCAATTCTTGAAATTTTTATGGATCTTTTTATGATTAATATATTTTGTTTCTTTTCTAAATTCATATTTCTGTAAAGCACTATAATATTTATATAAATAAATATGCCTTGTCTACAAATGCAACAAATGCAAAACGTAAATTGGCACAGTTGGCTAAATAATGGAGAGTATTAGTGTAGTTTTCTAAGCAACAATACAGTAGTGGCCAAAATGATTAGAACACTAGTATTTTCACCTGCTAAAAATGGTTTTAATCTTTTGCTGTAGTGTGTCAGTAGGAAATATCAGTTTACATTTCCAAACATTCATTTTGCCATTAGTTATCCATTAGTCATAATCCAGTGAGATTTTAGTCTGACAACAGCCAGTGCTCCACACAGAGATCTGATCTGATCTGGTCTGGAATGACGTGAAGAAACAGAACAAACTGTGACAGACTAAATCCAGAAGAACAGTGGCAACGTCTCCAAGACGCTTCAAGAAACCTACCTGCAAAGTGTTCCAATAAGTTTGGCCACCACTGTATGTATATGTATATATGTATGGATATATCTATATTAGTTGTTGTACAAAGGAAGACCCTTCTTGCACAAAGCTTTCCCAGTCAAAACACAGAAACTGATGGTGACACAGAGCTGAAGGACCGACAGGGCTATCATCATGATATCTAGTCCTCTGAAGATATTCTGGGTGGGTAAAGAGTAGAGTGTTAACTTACTAAAAAGGAAAACCATCCATAAAGCCTGTAAGACATTTACAGGAAATCAATAAAACACAACAGCTCCCTTTCAAGTTTTTCCTATTCCTATTCAGAAAACCTGGAAAAAAGCACATCATATGGACAACTTTTTGCTTTTTGTAAAAGAACTTGAACTGTGAGCATGTTTGGAAGAAGATTTGATATGCAGTAGCTAGTCTTACATCATCTAAAGAAAAGAAAGATAATTACCTCACTGAGATTCTTGTAGAACAAACACATCTCTTTTCTCCTATTATCTTCAGGGGAAGGCGTTTCGTAACGATAACCATATCCATCATAGTGTGAATGATGATAACTGCTGGTTTCACAGTTATCATATGTATGACTATTAGCAAGGTCCACTGAATACAGCACAACAGCTGTGATAGCCAATCCAGCACTGACTACATTTAAAATTATCCCGATTATCAGCTGTGAAACACAAAGAATATATATATATACAGACATATACACACACACACACACACACACAAATATAAATATATAGGGGGGGGGCTTTTGAAAACTTTTTATAGGCGTATAAAACTCTATAGGTGGAGGTTGACACAACTACTCGTCTTTATAGGCAAGTACCAGATAATAGGGCCCGGTTTCATGAAAATGCGTATAAATAGTACGCCAAATAAAAACGAAAACTCGTGGTATTGATACGCAAAAATGGACTTTGGCGTGTATATGCTAGGCACGTGTTTGGCGTGCCGTCAAAATACCCCCAAAATCCGTTGCCATGACTTATCGCGAGAGGCAAAAGGTTACGTTTAAGTCTCATAACATTGGTTAATGGAAACGCCGTCATTTCGCAATACTTTTTTATCGACATTTATAAAATATCGCCAAAGTGTTGCGCAAATCTGTAATGGAAAGATTTGATAAAAACAAGAGGGCTCCCCCAAAGTCCACGGTATAGGTCGAACACTGCGTGCATATATTACGCAGTTTTCGCGTACATATGATACGCATCTACCCCACAAACCTAATCCTACCCATCGCGTTTAGATAATAGGTGACATGCCATGAAATGTGGAAACTGTATTTAACGTGATCAAAATGTAATAAAAACATTGTAAGTTAGGCCTATTAATTGTAATGATTTCATTTCCACGGTTATTCAAACAATGAATAAATTATATAGAGAAAGCGAGCAAAGAACACCGTACCAACGGAGCTTTTTGAAACTCAACCATTGCGTCGCAAAATGATTCACTGTTTCGAAGCGCTCCAATCAGATCGCGTATCGCAAATCATTTGATTCAGATCAAGACACTTACCAGACAAGAAGAGGGAAACTTCGCTGTAAGAATGCACACAATTCCAACTACAAGGAACTATAATAAAAAAAGATGCTTTTGATTTTGAACATATCAAAAGAATTATACTTTTTGACAGGCACAACACAACATTAACTGATTTATAAACATAAAAATGATCAAAATGAGACCTGAGTCTTACCACACTTCCGAGCCAAAAGGGTCCCTGGGCTATTCTTTCCATGGTAAACCACGCCGCGAGGCATTTAAGCACAATCCCAGCCACAATATTGAGGACACCAATTATCATCTGCACAATCTATGGAACAAGAGAACAATATAGTTAAGAATATACCAAGTTGGCACAATGACATTGCAAGTCAACCAATCAAATTTTTGCTGTCAGTGTGGACAAACAAAAAATTTTTAATGGTATAAATAAGTATTTGCACAAAGTTTCCAAAATGCTTAATATTGTTTTAATAAATTACATTTAGTTGCACATGGCTAAAAAAAATTGCAACTAAAATTTAAGTTTTCCAAAACTAATACTAATTAATTTCTCTTACAATTCTTACAAGACTTTTTTCCTCACAATTGTGAGGTAGTTCTGACTTTTCTTCTCAGAATTGTGGGGGTTATATCTTGCATTAGGTTTTGAACATAAAAATAAAAAAAGGTAATTGTGAATTTTATCTCACAATTCAGAATATTTTCAAATAATGATCTTTAAAAAAGCATCATATGACCCCTTTAAGAAACGTAAAAAACGTTGTAAGCATCTTACATGGAATGTTTACTAAGTTCTGTCCAAAAAAATATACAAAGTATGCGAAAATCACAAGACCTGAAAATATCAGAAAGGTATTTTGGAATTTATGTAAATGTCAAACTCACTCCAAGAGCTGTGTGGACATCCTTCAGCTTCCCTTTCATACCCTGAGATACAGAACACACTGGACTGTAGCAGAGAAAACCCAGAATCTGACACAGTACGGGCCATTTGCTCTTTGGGTTTGAGGTGACGGTGATGACGGTCAGTCCTTCACCCCGAGACACTGTCAGAGGCATGCTGCAGATGGAAGTGATGGACTTCAACCTTACAGTAGATAACAATGGCCAAACCTGTTTGTTAACAGCATGAAATAAGAACAGCAAATGATTACTATTGCAGGAGGATCAGTTTTCCAGTACATATCATAATATCAGGAGGAAAAAAAGAACTTTAACACTTCAAACAGACTTAAAACAGGTTTTTTTATGATAGTACGCACATGTAATATTCTACACAGCATGTTTGATTATAAAAAAAAAATCCCCCTGTGCTGTTTCATATCAGGAAGTTGCGGCGCAGGTGGTTTAACCACAGTTTGTTCATTATCTTTAACGTTCTGGTCTTTTTTATTTTTGTTTTTAAGTATATGAAATTATTGTTATTAAACTTAAGAAATACCATGTTACCTTAAACTCACCTTGTGTGGCACGTGTGAGGCTCAGTATAGATGAGTGAAAATGTCACGACTCTCTGTGGGGTTTTTTTTTTTTTTTTGAAGGAGGAGGAGTTTTGATTTTTCCCGGCAGTAACTTCCTCATAATCTGTAAACAAGTATAACAGGAATTTTGTTCATTAATTCATTTACCGTTTAGTAGGCCTAATTGAAGATGTAATTGCTTAATAATAACAAATGTTACTTACCTTCACTCCACAACGTTGAAAATCATATGAAAGAAAGATTTTAAAAGGTTTCAGCCAGGACGAATCTAAAGCTTCTGTAAATGATTGATTACTGTACAGTAGACATGTAAACAGCGCCATCTATCTTTTCTATATTGGTATTACGTTAGTAGAGCGAGACTGGGTTCATATAAAGGCCTACATGTAGGCCCAGTTCCATAGACAGGGCTTAGGTTAAGCCAGGATTAGGCAATAGTTCAATTAGAACATTTAAGTAGTTTTTATAAACATGCTTTAGATAAAAACATTACTGGTGTGCATCTTGAGACAAAACAATGGCACTGACATTTTAAGATCAGTCAGTGCAAGTTTCTTTCAGTTAAAAAAACAACACAGACATGCATTTTAGACTTAGGTCTTGTCTATGAAACCAGGGGTTAATGTTTTTAAAAGGTCGAAATAGCTTAAATATGCACTACTACACAGCAAGAGATTTGGCAATGAACATGTTAAGAAGCTATCGTCATGTATTTTGGACTCGAATGCATCCTGTTTTTATTTAAACTATTTGGCTACTCTGTTCGCACAAGATATAGCCTACTGTTTATGTGCGTATTATTTTATGTAGGACTATCTGCACCAAAACAAGTGCTTTCCGTCATGCAGATCAGCCTTAGCTCATGTATTAACTTAACAAAAAATGAAAGAAATAAAATGTCATGAGTCACAATAAGATGTAAATACAAGTATAAATAGTATCTAACATAATCTGTACTATGTGTAAGCGCATTTATTGCTATTTGTATTTCCTCAGCCTTTTTGTTATGTCTGGTTCACAAACCCTTGTAAGGATAAAATTGTTCTCATGTAGTTCAGAAGCTACAATAAAGGTTTTCTGTTTTTTTAAATGTTGATGTTTTTTTGCAAAATTGCATGGAATCCAATGGGGGGTCAATGGGGGAGTCAGTTTGACCTCAACACAAAAGTTGTAACAAAATTTGTACAGACTTTCCAAAACGAGTCAAAACTTTGCATAAATGACCCTAAATGAGAACTATTCACAAAACTTCAAGAAGAAATAAATAGTTTAACCAGTATTTGGAGCAGTTTGAAAATCGAATGTGGGTCAGATTGACCCCAACACAAGATAAAAGAGCAACAAAATGTCAGTAATTCAATGATTTCTTGTTTAATTTGTCATCTTCAACAAGAGGCTAATGATCCACTTACTATTAGTGTGTGGCTGTCGGACATTCATTAGGCCTAAATGTTTTTGGTTTTTGGTTTTCTTAGCCTTCTTCAGCGTCTTCTTGTCCTGGTATATGCCCACTTTTCTTGAGCAGCCTGTGGAACCAAAATGTGAGAAATACATTGGAAACGTGTATTACATTGTACACATTGGAAACATTGGACCTGTTTCTCGTTCGTTTATACTGTTTGTCACACATAAAGTGCCAATAACAGCGTACTTTTGAGTCATTTCATACAGTGAGAGCAGTAAGGCAAGTCGATGACACTCCACGCTGCCAGAGGGCGCTGTGGAACAATCGGCGTTTGCAGCGCTTTTCCCCGCTTCTTGTTGGTGCGATGATGTAATGAAGGAAAAGAAGAGTAAAGATGGCGGAGAATAGCGGCACGGATCCTGCCGTGGAGACGAACACTGAGGAAAATGCCGCCGCTAGCGCGACTATCATTAAGGTCACCGTCAAAACACCGAAGGATAAAGAAGAAATAGCCATTGCTGAGGATTCATCTGTCGCACAGGTGATTTTTTGGCGGTTTCTTGTTGTTTGTATCACCCGGGCTTTCGTTACACCAGCGGCTAACAGCTTTAGCCGGGGAGCTAACGATTGACGACGAACAGTCCAAAGCCGAAAATCGTCGCAGGGGATATTTAGAATGACTTCTGCTCTTGCTATTACTTAAATGAGGTTATTTTGAGCGTCGTATTCATTGTTTTCGGTTTTTTAAGACGCTTGTAAAGTGAGGTTTTCTAACTCGCTGTTCTCGTTAAAGAAACGGCCTGCTCAGGTAGAAGGTTCTAGTCTGTCATCTTTGGTCGCGCTCTTTCTGTTTTGCTTTGTATTGTTGACTTCAAGAATATGTGGATAAATTAAATAACGTGTTAGATAGCATTTTCTGTAAAGGTGGTGCTAGCAGTGTTTGTTACTTCATTTGACCAGTTGCTGGTTAATGTTGATGTTTACGAGATCAGGTTTAATAAAAGTGACTGTGATGTTGCACAAAAGTGAGGTTGTGTTGATCTAATTTCACGTTTAACATTATAACCCGCATGTTTTGTCCTCTTAACAGTTTAAAGAGGAAATTTCCAAAAGATTTAAGGCGAACCAGGACCAGTTGGTTCTGATTTTTGCCGGTAAGATCCTGAAGGACGGAGACACGCTCGGCCAGCATGGCATTAAAGACGGACTCACGGTTCACCTGGTCATCAAAACAGCACAAAAGTAAGATGACCTGCTTTTAGGTTCAAAACATAACTGGTATTTTCATATGCAAAGTCATAATGTGTTGTAGGATAATGCCTGTGCATTATGGATGGCTCGCATTTAGAGGGTTTTGTGTTTGTAGGACTTCAGGTGGTGGTAGTTCGCAGACTTCTGCCTCTTCTGGCCCTGGGCCATCGCAGGGCAACACCGATGGAAGTGCTAACTCCAGCCCGGCCGGCAACCTGGGCACACCCCAGGGCAGTGGGCCGTCCCCAACCCCGACGCAGCCACCCAATATGCTAGGTGAGTAATGTTTTTGAGTTTGTTTATATGAGATGTCAGCCCGTTGTTCCTGTTTTAAGTGTAATTCCATAATATTGTTGGTGTTTCGTGTTGCAACCAGTTTTGTTACTGTTAACTACATCTATCAACATTGTTTTTTCTAATTGAAATAAAATGTAAGTATTAGACAAAAAGCTTAAACTTAAAAACCCTAAATGACAATAAATTTTGCCTTGGCAGTAGGGCTAGACGGTTAATTGCATTTGCGATAATATCGCGATACGAAAAATTTCGATTTTTCAATCGCAGAGGCTGCGATTACACGGTCACGTGACACGCTAGAGTAAAGAGGTGTGTTCGACTTGAAGATCAGACCGGTGTATGACATCAAAGTATGGCGAGCGAGAGAAAGCATAAGGAGACGTCCGCGCTCTCTTATAGCTCTCTCAGTACTTTGATGACACACACCCATCGGCCTAAGCAGTGCTGTTTGTGTGATTTGTTACTGACTTTCATATTAATGTTTACACCAGGCTTATTTAAACATAATTATGCTTACAATGTTGGAAGTTCAACAAATCAGTCAATGTACTGTGATTGTAGTTGTTAAATAAAAATGTCATTCATATCAATTCATGCATCACCTAATTTCATGGTAACATATAAGCCTGGCCTACAGAAAAGGACATTTATGTTTAATCTATCTAATAGTGTGTTGGTCATACTATACAATGATTTATAGCTTGTCTTTGTTGAATAATACAGAACATAAAGAGCTTTAAAAAAAAAAATTGCATATTAAATCGCAATCGCAATATTGGTAAAAAAAATTGCAATTAGATTATTTTCCAAAATCGTTCAGCCCTACTTGGCAGCTAACTGAAAGAAGTATTGAAGTATTAAAATTACTGGAACACAAACTGAAACAAATATTTAAGATAAAATTAATAATATTAAAAAACAAATATAAAAAAAAATGCTGAAAAAAATATACCAAAAATCAAACTAAACAATCTAAATTATACATATATACTGTATTTGTAAAATTCTAAAAATAAATACAGTATATTTAAAAATGTTTATTAATGATATATGTATGAAGTTTGAGTTTGTTTATATTGTGGATTGCTTATTTCCCAATGCGATTTTACAGTATCTTATGTTGCGATGTAGCACTTTTTCAGTTTACTGGCTGATTTTTTTAATTTATTTTTTTTATCTAAATTAGTTCCTTTTCTAGTAGGGATGTAACGATTAACCGCGAGCCGGTTGAAAATCGATTCAAATATGTGACGATTCAAATCGGTTGAGATGCTAAACAAATCGCGATTGAAAGAGCACAGACAAAGCCTTATTTTGTTTATATGAAGAGATTTCTTTTATTTGTGTTACTTATTTATTTGATTTGGGGCTTGTTTTAAAATTTCAATTTAGTTTTGTTATTTACATTTACATTATATTTCAATTTTGTCATTTAGCAGACACTTTTATCACTTTAATCAAAACCAACAAAAAAGCAATAATATGCTACTGCTATATTAGTATATTATATAGTGTTACATTTTAATTTCACAAAGAAATATGCAGCGTTTTGTCCAAGCAATAATAAAAGGACACATTTAATTTATAATTTGTCTTAAATCTCATTTTGTAAAAAATAAAATAAAATCGTGAATCGAATCGTGAAATCAAAATCGTGAATCGAATCGTGAGTTGAGTGAATTGTTACATCCCTATTTTCTTCAAATAATTGTTTAAAAGACAAATGCTTCTCATTGTATGTTTTCAGCTGGGTTTGGTGACCTGTCGGGCCTAGCTAACCTCGGTATGGGATCTGCCAACTTCATGGAGCTTCAGCAGCAGATGCAGCGACAGCTCATGTCCAACCCTGAGATGCTGTCTCAGATCATGGAGAACCCGCTTGTGCAGAGCATGATGTCCAACCCTGACCTGATGAGGCAGATGATAGTCGCCAACCCACAGATGCAGCAACTGATGGAGCGCAACCCAGAGATTTCACACATGCTTAACAACCCAGAGCTCATGAGACAGGTATGTTATTAGACATGTACTAGAAGTTATTTTGCTTGATTTTTTTGCAATAATAAAATGCGCAAGGTAGTACGCAGTTATATTTTGCCTTCAGACAGTTCTTTATTCTGACTTGCACATCTAAAAGGTGTGCATTTGCTTCATTGCATTATTTCAGGCACTGATTTGTTTTTATTAACTTTCTTTTTTTGCTTGTCAAGACAATGGAGTTGGCACGAAACCCAGCCATGATGCAAGAGATGATGCGTAACCAGGACCGGGCGCTTAGCAACCTCGAGAGTATTCCCGGGGGTTACAATGCTCTTCGGAGGATGTACACGGATATTCAAGAGCCCATGTTTAGTGCTGCACGTGAACAGGTCAGATAAATGTATTTATTTAAAAAATATATTTATTTTTATTTGAAAACAATGTAATTTTAATAATAATAAAAAAAGGTTTTCACCTAAAATATTATTGAATTTGTCAAATTCACTGTCAAGTCTTAACACTCATGAAATGGCAACATTAAATGCTATATTGCGTCATCTGAACAGTTTGGAAATAACCCCTTCTCGGCATTGGGTGGAAATGCTGATAACTCTGGAGCACAGCCCTCCAGGACAGAAAACCGAGAGCCCCTGCCAAATCCCTGGGGTCCCCCTGACACTGCTGCCACCACCACCTCTGGGACGGCTACCACCACCAGCTCCACCACAAGCTCAACCACACCCAGTGTGTCCAACCCTCTGGGCATCAGCTCCTCTAGCCTTGGAAACGGTAATGGTCTTTTATGTAAACATTTGGCTTTAATTTTAAAACCAGGTCCATGAATTTTATTGAGGATATGTTGTAGTAGAATTTTCAAGCAGATAATATGAGTTCACAGGTATAGCAGACTATATATTTATTTTGTTAATAATATATATATAAAAATATTTTTTCAGGTCAAATACTGCATAAAAGGGTTTATATCTTAAATAAATTGATTTTATCTATCTATCTATCTATCTATCTATTGTGGTTTGCTTTTAGGTATGTTCAACAGTCCTGGCATGCAGAGCTTAATGCAACAGATCTCTGAGAACCCTCAGCTTATGCAGAACATGCTTTCTGCTCCTTATATGCGCACCATGATGCAGTCCCTGGCCCAGAATCCTGATATTGCCTCTCAGGTAGCAAGACCATCATTCCCAAAAGTTCATCATTCATAAAACTTTTAATTTACTATAATGGTCTGTTATTAATATGTAACCCTAACCCTTTTTCAGGTGTTGATGAACAACCCTCTCTTTGCCGGAAATCCACAGCTGCAGGAGCAAATGAGACAGCAGTTACCTGTATTTATACAGCAGGTGTGTTCAGTTTGCGTTGTTGTAGATCGTCTATGGGGTATAGGTTTCATTTGCTTTTATTTGCTAACTGACTTGTTTTTCTGACTCACTTGCAGATGCAGAACCCAGAATCCCTTTCTGTTATGACAAATCCTCGAGCCATGCGAGCCCTAATGCAGATCCAGGAGGGACTGCAAACCCTTCAAACCGAAGCCCCTGGTCTTATGCCCAGGTGCAGTTCCAGCTCCACATTTTTTTTATTATTATTATTTTATTTTTTAAGTAGTCCCAGTTATGCTAATCATTGCTCCATGTATTCAATCAATATTACAGTATAAACTGTACATAGTGTGAAATATTATTATTATTATAAATATGTAAAATGTATTTTGTTCATGTGATGCAAAGCTTAATTTTTCAGCAACCAGTCTTCAATAATTCTTCAGAAATCATTCTTAACATTTCTTATAATAATCAGTGGAATGTTTTTGTGACAACTATACTTTTTTGTTGTTGTTTCTTTAATGAATAGAAAGTTCAAAAGAATAGCATTTTTGAAATCTTTTTTGTAACATGAATGCATTTACTTTCACTTGAGTTTAATGCATCTTTGCTTAATAAAAGTAATATCTTTATTTTTTTTCTTTTTATTATATTTTTTCACACTTTTGCATGGTTATATATATATCATGTTTTCCACACAACAGATGCTACAGATGTTTGCTGGAGGGAATGCATCGGTACTTACGTTTTTTTGTTGTTAATAACATTATCAGTGTTTCCCATTAATTACCTGTATTCTGGTGGCCTGCTACAAATTTTTAGTATTAGAAGTTTTTTTTTTTTTGTGGGTTTTATATCGCTTAGCTACTTCGTTCTCTACAGAATGAAAAGAACACATCCTCTTTCTACTAGTTATTTCCCTCTTGGCTTTGTCGTCAAGTAAATGCAGCTTCCTCTAGATTAGAGCACACGTGCTTATTAAATGGGTTTGTTTTATTCCAGTTATGTAAATTAGTTGACGGATCCCATAATCTAAACAAACAGTGTGGCAATATCTGCACCTTACCAAATAAATGTCAGATCAAACTCACCTACCTGTGATTTTCGAATGATCCTGAAGACATTGATTAGCATGCTCAGGTGTGTTTGATTAGGGTTAGAGCTAAACTCTGCAGGAAAGTGGATCTCGTGGGCCAGATTTGAGGATCCCTGGTCTAATCTGTCCTGGCACAGTTTCAAAATGAAATAAATATTTTTACGTTCTCATAATTACTTAAAATGTCTTTGACGATGTGCTTTGTGCCATTTCTTCAGCAGAGCATCTGTCAAGTGAACAAAAATCAAACGCACAATATGTCATAGTGCCCTAATTGCAAAAGGCTGTGATTTAATAAAGTGAATAGTCTGTTGTGCTAAGTATTTCAAAGCAAGGTGCACAGTTTGCTCACGATCATGTGTATTGTAATGAGAACCTGTTTTCACAGAAATGGCAGGTTTCCACAAATAACAGCTTGAGGGTTTCACTCTCGCAATTGAAGAAATTAAAATGAAACTATTGTAATTTTCCCAGTTGTAAAGTAAAATATGCTTAATACAAAATATTCCGTTTTCACTTCTCTTTATTTTACAGTGCAGTTGTAATACAATAATAATATATTACTGACTTAGGAACAATGCTCAGATTTCTACTATTACTAATAAAACTATCAGACTGTAATAATAACTATTATTATATTCTAATTCTTTGGCATCTCTAAAATCAGTGTGACTGAACTGAAAAGATGTTTGGAGTCCAGATACAAATCAGTGCTGAAAATGGGCTGGAGCAGACTTTTGAAAGCTTTATCACCAAATCCTGTGGGAAACACTGAGTGTGCTGTGTATATTTGATTGTACTCACTACTTCTCACCTCGCTTTGCAGACTCCGACTCCGGAAGTGCGTTTCCAGCAACAGCTGGAGCAGCTGAGTGCCATGGGCTTCATCAACAGGGAAGCCAACCTTCAGGCCCTCATCGCCACCGGGGGTGACATCAACGCTGCCATCGAAAGACTGCTCGGCTCTCAGCCTTCCTAATTCCATCAACTGAGAGCGTGCGAAGGGAGACAAGCAAATATAGTCCTCATCACATAAAATCTGACAAGCCTCACATAGACAGAATTCCAATTACTCCAATCGTGTTTTTTTTGTTTTTTTGCTTCGATCATTCAATCTCTGAATCAAAAAGCAATGAGGGTTTCAAATTTGTTTCCTTGAACAAAAACAGAAAAAAAACAAACAAACCAGAATCGCTGTGGAATGACATCACACTAACCTCTCATCAACTAGTAAGATGGGACAAAGCTTACATTTTGCTTGAACCAAGTTTGAGTTACCATTCCTTACAATTAGAACACGCTCACCTGAGGCACTACTCATTGGTTAGGGGAATAAAATCCATACGCTTGAATTCCGAGGCCCAGAGGGATTCTTGTCTTCTGTGAAAATGCTTGGTTTCCTTAATTTCTCTCTGTTTCTTCTAATTCATGCCTGATCAAACCAGTATTTATTGCAGAAACGTAGAGCTTACCCTTTACTCCCTTTCCACCCTCCTCAGTTGACATTGATTTGTGCGTTCCTTGACATTTTGATGTGTTAATCAAAATCTAATAGACATGAACATGTTGGAGCACTATAACATCTTGACTCTGGTCGCTTACACTTCAGCTATTTTAGAAAGGAATGAGTTTTGGAGATGAGATTTGGAAAAGCTATTCAGCCATCTCTTTAGTCGTTTGCCTTTGTGAGGAGTGTACATGAATTGACCGTAAAGGCTTGTCATATGGGTAAGGTTGTAACAAAAGCATCAATAAAATATTTCTCAGCTTAACAAGCAGTGGCGAATGTAGACACCATTTGTTTCGACCATATCTTTATGCTTTGCTATAGAAGTATTCTAGTGCCTGGAACACACTTGTATTGTGTACTGGATACATCATCCTCGAGTTGATCTGGCAAAAAAAACAATGGGTTACAGCATGATAGTGATGCTAGCTTCTCTCGGTGCTAACCAACAGCTGTCTAATGGAACTTACAGAGTTTTATTGTGAATTTAAAATGTGTTTAACTTTTTTTTTTTGCTGCACGTCCATAATCCACTCTTTATTCCACTTGAATTACATTACAGAAACCAACATTCATTGGGGTTTGTAGTTCCTTCTAGTATTTGGTTTTGTCTTAAATCCAATGTTTTTGTTTTTTATATTTGCAATGTTGGGCTGCATGACACCTTGCAATTTTACTTTTTAAAGTTTAAAAATTATTGCATGATCATTCTCTTCTTATAACCGCAATATTTTTAATTATTGTCTAATTAATGTGGAGGTCACACACACAAGTCATTTGTTCTTGTTGATGCGTTATATAACCATTTAATTTCACAATCACAAAGCTTTAGTCATTATGATTGCTTTAGGTAGACATCTTTTAACTTTTTAAAAATCTAATTTCTTGTTAATTTATTTAACACAATATGAGAACTGAAAATCTGAAATTTTAAAATTGGAGTTGGATTGGAAACCTGGTGAATATTTTAGTCAATTTTGATTTTCTTATGCTTAGCTGTAAAATTTGCTTTTTTTGTGGGTGCAATTACTATAAACAATAATTTAAAAAAAATTATGTAACTTAATTTAAGGTCTGGAAATCATAGCCTCTTAAAAATCAAGGTTCAAAAAGGGTGAAGTCAGATATAAAAGAACCGTTTTGGGTTCCTCAAAGAACATTTCAGTTAACAATTCTTAAAATGTGCCTTTTTTTTTCTTCTTTGTGTAAAGAACATTTCAATCATTTAAATAACCTTTTTTTTTTTTTTCAAAAAATAACCATTAGTGCATTGGAAAGATTCTGTTGATGTTAAAGGTTCTTCATGGAACCAATGAAGCCAATAAAGGCCATTTATATTTAAGAGTGCATATGTAGCCTACAGTATATTGTAAACAGGTTGTGACTTAATGAGGGTGAACTAGTTGAAGATTGAATACCCTTACAATTTTAACCTAAGGGGTTGTTGCCCTCACCTCCCAAAAGAAAGTCAAAACAAATGGTTGCGAAATCTCAAAAGTATTTATTTTATTTTTTGACATACAGTTATAGCCATTTAACCGTTTAAAAAATAAATTAACAGTTAAAGTGAACGCTATCTACACAATACGAGCTGTTTATACGGTTGAATCCGTTCCAGGCTATATATTATACTTATATTACACATTATTTTCTATTTTATAACGCATTTATATATCTCCAGTATATATATATATATAAACTTTAGTTGGTTTCGTCGTTCTTTTGTTTTATTAATGACCCGAAAAACAAATAAATAAATCATCCATGTTATGTTCAGTTTTGGTCTCTAGGCCAAAGTCCCTTTTGTCTAGGCCACGTTTTTGTAGTTCGTAGGCACTGCCATGACACTACATTTCCCATGAATCCTCAGCGCGGAAGTTCGAAGTCAGCTGATGTTCTTGTTGGGTTGCTGGAACTGGAAGTTCTTGCTATAATCTCGCGTAAATTTTTAAACGTATTAGTATTATTGCCGTGTTCCTTTAAATTATGTTGCGTCCTAAAGCATTAACACAATTACTCAGTCAAGCAAACACCAGTGGCGTACAAAGCACGCTGTGAGTATATAAAAATCATTCTTTGTTCTTATCAGTAACGTAGCTTTAGCTGGCAGATAAATTGGTAAACAATAATATGTTGTACATTTATGTTATTAACATGCTCTCTTGAGTTAAAAGTAAGGTATTTTGTTGCGTATGGGCTTTGCTTAATGCATGTTAAACAATTAAAAATGTTTATATAGTCATATTTAGAAATATCGGAATATCTTTTTCATTAGATTAAATATCAAGTCAAATCCCATTATTTTAAATAAATATATCACACACACCATTTTAAAGAACAAACATTACACAAAAATATATTTGTTGTTTAATGTTTATCTGTGTGAACTCAAGGAGAACTGACTTCATACATCCACAGAAAACACCAAAACATCCGTTCAGTTTTAATGAACTAGTGTAGGCCCTATGTTGTGCAAAAAAAATCATGAAGAAAAGTTAAATTAGGTCAGAGAAATTTAGTTTGCAGGCCACTTTACAGGTCAAAGTACCAGTTGTTTATGAATTTATGTTCAATTCATGTATATAGGCTACTTTAAAAAAAAAATATGTAATTTTTTTTTGTGTGTGTTTTTTGTTTTAGGTTATTGAATAATGAAGGCTCTCTATTGGCATATTCTGGATATGGAGACACTGATGCAAGAGTCACTGCAGCCATAGCCAGCAACATCTGGGCGGCTTACGACAAAAACGGACACCAGGCCTTTAATGAGGACAAACTGAAATTCATCCTGATGGATTGTATGGTAGGAATGTCATTGTACAGTTGGGTTATAGTAAATGATTGTGAATGCTGATCTTTGATATATGCAATAACATATGCATTATACAATATATGCACAAATTCAGCACAGCAGATGCTATAGGCCGTGTCTGGATTTACCAAACATATGTGCTTTTTTGAAATTACACCATGCCAGAAATAATACTAACATGATGAACTACTGTATTGTTCTACAATAATTTTTCCTTTATAATGTGCTGCATTTTCTCTGTCATTACAGGAGGGCAGGGTGGCCATTACACGTGTTGCAAACTTGTTGCTTTGCATGTATGCCAAGGAGACAGTAGGCTTTGGGATGCTTAAAGCCAAGGTGAGATTTGGTGTATATAAAATAGCTCTTAATTAATTATGTATTTTCATGAACAATCATAGTAACTGTGTCTGTTATGTTCACAGGCTGAAGCTTTAGTGCAGTACCTCGAGGAACCACTAACACAAGTGGCAGCATCGTAGGATGTACTTTTGTGTATTTCTGTACATTGAAACAGAAACTTCTGAAGATCTTGGCCTTTATAATATATTATCTATGGCTTTATTTATTTGCATACTCAGTGTGATTGCTATATCAAATTGTGTGGCTATTAGACCCAAAATAATGCTTTGCATAAACATTAATAATTGCTTTTGAACTGCATTTTCCCTTTTTATTATATTTTCTTTATGTCTCAGAATTTTTGCAGTCAGTGATCAGGCTGTGTCTAGTGTCAACAATATTAAATAAATTTCTCTTTTTGTTACATGTTGTTGTTTTACCATTAAAACACAAGAAATTGATGCTTTTTATTAATTACGTCTAGAATAATATTAATTGAACCAAAAAATACTTTGTATAAAATAATGTATCTGAAGATGAAATATCACTTTATCACTTTGTTAATCGGGGTTTCTGTATTTTTTTTTTAAATAGGTCTAAAGTCACACTATTGCAAATTAAGGCCATAAAATATCAAATCAGAGCAGAAAGTCTTGAATTCAGAAACTCTTGGCATTTAATGTTGCATACAGTGTACAGTACAAATATCTAAACATCATTAAATCAAGATCAATTTACTTAAGATGCAAAAAGATATGAAGTCTTGTTTTCTGAGAAAATGAACAAAATTAAATGAGTTTATACTTAAAACAAGAACAAATATCTGTCAATGGGGTATGAAGACATTCCCCTTTTTTTATTAAATTGCAGATATTTGTTCTAATTTAAATCATAAACACACTTAATTTTGATCCATTTCTCAGAAAACAAGATTTCCTATTTTATGTCATTTCGCTTCTAAAGTAAATGTATCTTGGTTTAAGAATCTTTAGACATTTGTACTGGAAAATAGACAAAAATACTGATAAAGAACGAGGTTTTTTTTGTAGCGTGATCAGAAGGTACAGTAAAAGTTATTTCTAGTGGTTGGGAGCAAAAGCATTCGAGTCATAAGCTTAAATAATTTACATTTAGAGACCATAATGATGTTTTGTGTTCCATTCTATTTATTCCTTATATTTGGTTTACTCGGTCTTAAAAAGTCTTAAATTTATCTTCATAAAACCTGCAGAAACTCTGTATAATATTTGGGTTCAAGCAATAATCCAAAATATGCACCATGGGAGGGGCTCTTCCATGGCAAATGCCTTCCTGATCTTGGGAGAAACTGCTTAAAAAAGCGATTGGTTGCATATGGTGTGTATGTCGTCGTTTCATTGGCTGAACAGGTGCACTATTGCACCCAGTTTCATATGACTGCACCTGCGCTCGCCCTACCTGTTTGACCTGACTTGAGCGCACCAAAAGTCACGCCCACCTTCCCCCAGGTACGGCACATTTGATAGCGGAACTGCCAGGCTAAATAACAAGGTTAGTTCCTTGTACAAGCAACTGAACTGTCCACCATAAACGGTGGGGTTTCATTCGTACTTCTTACTGTTTCTCTGCTATTTCAGGTCAGCCGCTGTAGCATAGAGAGGAGGAACTTTCATTCTCGGTTTTCCTTTGAATTGGTTGGGATTTTGACTCATGCAGCACTGATCTAGATTAGTGAAGGAAGATCTGCTTACAGTAGTGACAGTATGGGGTCTGATGAGGCCTACAACTTTGTTTTCAAAGGTAAGATCTGACACTTTTTTTGATTGAGTTGTCATGCACATTAAACAATCTCTGATGGAGCTTTAAACTCTTTTAGATGATGTTTAGTTAGTCTCATAATCTGCTAGCATTCATTTCACTGTTTGCAGTAGTTGTAGAGTAATGGTTGGTATATATAATCATTAAAAAATAAAACCGTTATAGAGAAATATATAAAGCAACTGGGTTTCGAGTACCTTGTGCAATTCAATTCCTCCTTTTGTAAAGCTCTCAGTTTACCAAAAAAGAAATTGAGTCCCATAGGTTGGTTGAAATCTGATTTCCATGACAACAAGGTTTTGTTTACACAAGATTACTCAGTTAAGTTACTCAGTATGGGAGGGGAAATAATTGTATCTGTTAAAGGCCGTTGTGAAACTCTGATCTGCTAGAGCAGTCCTCAAACAACACCAAACCACAACGACTACTTAAAATGACCTGCATTATGTGTTGGTTTCATAACAGTTGAACTGAAGCAATACGAACAGGAAGTCTATTTAAAACATGCAAGATGATGATCATTTAAAGGGCCAGCTTTAATATGTTTATCACCTGTGTTGATGGTTTCATCTGAAATTACACACAGATATTTGTACACGAGTTAATTAAAGGAATAGTTGCCAAAAAAATAAATGCTGAAAATTTACTCACGCTCAGGTCATCCAAGATGTAGGTGAGATGGTTTCTTCATCTGAACAGATTTGGAGAAATGTAGCATCACTTGCTCGCCAATGGATCCTCTGCAGTGAATGGGTGCCGTCAGAATGAGAGTCCAAACAGCTGATAAAAACATCACAATAATCCACAAGTAACCCACACCACTCCAATCCATCAATTAATATCTCGTGAAGTGAAAAGCTGCGTGTTTGTAAGAAACTTAATAAGACTCATCATATTTTAAAACTTCAAACAGCTGCTTCCAGCTAAAATATGAGTCCTCTATCCATAATATTGCTTTCTCCAGTGAAAACGTTGTCTCGTCTGAATCAAAAGAGAAATATGAACAGATCAAGCATTGTTTACAAGTAAAAAGCAGCAGTTCTAGACATATGTGGGTGGATTTTGACGCGAAAGGACAAAAGAAGATCTTTTCACTAGACGAAGGGTTATTATGGATTATGGACTGTTATTTTAGCCAGAAGAAGTGACGGTTTAATGTTAAAATGCCTTGATGGGTTTGTTTCTTACAAACGCTCTGCTTTTCACTTCACAAGATGACAGCTGATGGAGTTGTGTGGATTATTGTAACGTTTTTATCAGCTGTTTGGACTCTCATTCTGACGGCACCCATTCACTGCAGAGCATCCATTGGTGGTGAGCAAGTGATGTAATGCTAAAATTTCTCCAAATTTGTTGCGATGAGGAAACAAACTCTACATCTTCTATATCTTGGATTGTCTGAGTACCTTTTCTGCAAATATTAATTTTTGGGTGAACTATTCCTTTAATATTTCTTATAGGCTTTTAATGTCTATAATTGCCATTTCCCCTAACATAATATGATAAATGAACTCCAATCCCAGAAATGTCAAAATAGTCCTGCATGGGTGGAGTGTTGATTTTACTCCTGACATGTTTGAGTCATTTTTGTTTACACCTGCAATTAGCTGGGTTTTCATAAGGAGTGCTATACTGGGACATACTGTTCATCCAGTGTTGGTTTGTTTTGACAAGAATATGAGGATCAGACCTGTTTCAAGTGTCTCAAGCTTGAATGCACAACAAGCCTGGACAATTTTGTAATAAGGATGCAGATTTGTGATTGTATAGTACATGTTTTGCCTCTTAATGTTGCACTTGTTGTTGAAGAGTTACTTGCCACAAAAGTCCAAGACAACAAACATGACATTGTAACAAATTACATCATGAGTTTGTGAGTGACTGGTATTTTAATCCACAACTAATCATTGATTTTACACAAGTTAGTATTTCTTAATACACCAAGCAATGGTGTTGCAAAAAAAAATCATGGGATCTGTCTTGAATCTGTCACAAATGCTTAAGCTATACCAAGAGAACGCTTTTGGGCCCCCTTCATCACAGGGCCAGGACATTCATGGTTGTTCTTTCCAGATGATTGGCATGACTCAAGTCTGGGTTGGTAGTTTTTCCACACTCATATGCACTCATATGCATTTTGTTGCAGTGGTTCTTATTGGAGAATCTGGTGTTGGCAAGAGCAACTTGCTGTCACGGTTCACCAAGAATGAGTTTAGTCATGACAGCCGGACAACCATCGGAGTGGAGTTCAGCACAAGAACTGTGCAGCTAAACGGCCTCACCATCAAAGCTCAGATCTGGGACACAGCCGGATTGGAGCGGTACCGGGCCATCACTTCTGCGTGAGTTTAACATGGGTATAATATTGAAGTACCTGACAAATGGTGGTGCAAAACAAGCAAATATGCCCATAGTTGCCCAAAAATGACAATTATATCAATTACTCAGTATCATGTTGTGTTTTTCTTGTTTCTGTGGAATATGAAACACTTTTTCATAAAAGGGACTGGTGACCACAGGTATGAGCTCAAATATAAATAAATAATGTTTTATTTGATTTATTTTACTGTAGTTAATAATTATTTTCATTTCTTATTTACATTATAAACACTACCGTTGGGGTAGGTGTGAATTTTTTTTTTTTTTTTTTTTAATGTTTTTGAAAAAAGTCTCTTCTGCTCACCAAGGCTGCATTATTTAATAAAAAATACAGTAATATTGTGAAATATTATTGCAAATTAAAGCAACTGTTTTCTATTTGAAAATATTTTTAAATGAAATTTATTCCTGTGATTCAAAGCTGAATTTTCAGCATCATTACTCCAGTCTTCAGTGTCACATGATCCTTCAGAAATCATTCTAATATGCTGATTTGCTTCTCAAGAAACATTTATTATTATTATTATCATAATTGACATCGGGATACAATTTTTTTCAGTATTCCTTACTGAATAGAATGTTCAAAGATACATTTAGAAATGTTTTGTAACAATGGAAAAGTCTTTACAATCACTTTCGATCAATCTAATGCAAAAATATAAATTTATCAAAAACTAGAAACAAAATCGACTTCCACTCTATGGACCAGAGCAGTCTGGTGAGGAGATGATGACATTTATTTTAACTGAACCGAAGTTCACAGAATAACAGAATTTTAGGTGAACTGTCGCTTTAAGTAGTTCGCTCATACTCCGAATATGTTTGCATGCAAATACATTTTTGACTGTATGTAAATTGTCATTCATCTATTCTTTAACAAATTGAGAAAAAATGTAACACATCATGTTTCACCACCCATTGCTATACAATTCATTTCTCACCTGTTGTTCTAAACCATCTTCATTATGTAATCTTGCTTATGACATAATGTTTTATGACAGTGTTCTGTTCATTTAAAAAGAGGAAGTAAATCGAGTCATCTGATCTGTTTTCCTGTATCTCAGATATTATCGAGGAGCGGTTGGAGCTCTACTAGTCTATGACATTTCAAAGCACTTGACATATGAAAGTGCCGAGCGCTGGCTGAAGGAGCTCTATGATCACGCAGATCCGCATATCGTAGTGATGCTTGTGGGCAACAAAACGGACCTGTCAGCAGTACGAACTGTTCCAACAGAGGACGCAAAGGACTTTGCAGGTCATTACTGAAGACAGCTTATTATATTATACAGGATTATGCAAAATTCACAGAGAAACTCAAAAAGGCTTCACGACAACCCTTCAAAATAAAAGTTCGGCCTAACTTGAAGAAATTATAACAGAAATATATTACTATTGCACATATTGGAGAAAATACGAAATTATATACATATTACTAGTGCACAGTAGGAATATTTTAAGTAATATTAAAATGCCTCATCCATGTTTTAATAAAAAAATAATAATTATTTTATTTATTAAAAATGAAAGCAATTATAAACATTTTGTTTGACTACATTTCAAAAGATTAACTAAACTGTTAGTTTTATAATTTGATTTGATTACTACCATTGATAGTATTAGTATTGATAGTAGTATTGATAGTAAATTTGTATTTGGCATTACAGTGTTTTTTTATATTCTATGTACTCCTGAACGTAAAATAAGCCACTATAAACCCATATAAATGTCCAGTCATGAAAAGAAAAAAAAATACATTTACTCTAAAGAAAATCAGTAAAAATGTACTGTAAATCAGGTACAGTGTACTGAATTAATATGAGGGAACTTTGAAGGTGTTTTATCTGTATTTTGAATTTTGCAGTGCATTGTGTTTTAGAGTTAACAGAGATGTAAATTAATGTACATTATACATTTCCAGTCTATTTTATTTAAACAATGAAACCGCAATGTAAGAAAAAAAAGGATAACATCCTTGCGTAAAATTAAATTTTCTGTTAAATTTACAGACATTTCCTTAAACCCTCAAACACTACACAATGCAAAGCATAATTCAAATAATGGGCTAAACACCTGTAAAATAAATCAGTACAGAATTTTCCTTCATAGTACATTGGGCAGTATTTTTACAGACTTCTCTTAGCGTGTATATATTATATATAATTTAGCAAAATCAAATATTGATATTCATATTATCATTGTTTTTTGTAGAAAAGAATGGTCTTCTGTTCATGGAAACCTCTGCTTTGGAGTCAGTAAACGTCGAGGCAGCGTTCAACACTGTGCTTACAGGTAGCTACTGTTTATTCTGAACACATCATACCGTATTTACATGTACTTTACATGTGTTCCTTGCCCTCTGGGTTTCTCCTCTTCAGTCAGGCTTGAAATAGTGTAAACGCTTCATTATCATAATCACGCTGTCATCGTTTGATCTCTTTCTTTCAGAAATCCATAAAAAGGTGAGCAGCAAAGAAGTGACCCGAGGCTCTATCAATGCTGTGACATTATCCCAGCCTAAAGCTCCAGCAGAAGACGCACAGGAGGAAAAGCAGGCCTGCTGTAAGAACCTGTGAAAGAACATTCCGGGTCGAAGGACTTCACCAGGGGCCTAAAGGAGTTGTGAATTCAGCTTGTACAGTAGAGCTATCATTACGAAAGAACGAGTATGATAAAAAACAAAAGGAAATCCATTTCATTGACTGACATAGCCATATTTGTATTGTTAAATATTATAACAAGTAAAAGGCATTTTAGTGTTTGACAAGGATTAATGTCAATTTTAATTAATTGTAATGTGTTTTCCCTAAATGTTAACTTTCAGTAGGAAATTTTTGTTTGTATTATTTATGAAATGTCATGCCAAACCTTTCTTTCTTTCTTTCTTTTTGAATATACTTGCATATATTCACTTAACATAATTTTTTTATCCAAAGAGACTTACAAAGGAGGAATACAACAAGCTTTTCATCTTACTCAAGTTATTAAGATCAATAGATGCTGGACAAATAACCGTATCACTTTAATTAACATTTACTCTAAAGAAAATCAGTAAAAATGTACTGTAAATCAGGTACAGTGTACTGAATTAATATGAGGGAACTTTGAAGGTGTTTTATCTGTATTTTGAATTTTGCAGTGCATTGTGTTTTAGAGTTAACAGAGATGTAAATTAATGTACATTATACATTTCCAGTCTATTTTATTTAAACAATGAAACCGCAATGTAAGAAAAAAAAGGATAACATCCTTGCGTAAAATTAAATTTTCTGTTAAATTTACAGACATTTCCTTAAACCCTCAAACACTACACAATGCAAAGCATAATTCAAATAATGGGCTAAACACCTGTAAAATAAATCAGTACAGAATTTTCCTTCATAGTACATTGGGCAGTATTTTTACAGACTTCTCTTAGCGTGTATATATTATATATAATTTAGCAAAATCAAATATTGATATTCATATTATCATTGTTTTTTGTAGAAAAGAATGGTCTTCTGTTCATGGAAACCTCTGCTTTGGAGTCAGTAAACGTCGAGGCAGCGTTCAACACTGTGCTTACAGGTAGCTACTGTTTATTCTGAACACATCATACCGTATTTACATGTACTTTACATGTGTTCCTTGCCCTCTGGGTTTCTCCTCTTCAGTCAGGCTTGAAATAGTGTAAACGCTTCATTATCATAATCACGCTGTCATCGTTTGATCTCTTTCTTTCAGAAATCCATAAAAAGGTGAGCAGCAAAGAAGTGACCCGAGGCTCTATCAATGCTGTGACATTATCCCAGCCTAAAGCTGCAGCAGATGACGCACAGGAGGAAAAGAAGGCCTGCTGTAAGAACCTGTGAAAGAACATTCCGGGTCGAAGGACTTCACCAGGGGCCTAAAGGAGTTGTGAATTCAGCTTGTACAGTAGAGCTATCATTACGAAAGAACGAGTATGATAAAAAACAAAAGGAAATCCATTTCATTGACTGACATAGCCATATTTGTATTGTTAAATATTATAACAAGTAAAAGGCATTTTAGTGTTTGACAAGGATTAATGTCAATTTTAATTAATTGTAATGTGTTTTCCCTAAATGTTAACTTTCAGTAGGAAATTTTTGTTTGTATTATTTATGAAATGTCATGCCAAACTTTTTTTTTTACTTAAATTTATTAATTTAACAGACACTTTTTTTTTTAAATCCAAAGAGACTTACAAATGAAGAATACAACAAGCTATTCATCTTACTCGAGTTATAAGATCAACAGATGCTGGAGGAATAACTTTATCACTTTAATATTTTTCGATTTGCATGTTCATCCTCACTGTTTAGTTTTTAATTTGATTTATTCAACACACCTAATGAAGACAACTGACAAAAAACCCACACACATATGATTAAGAAAATTATTTTTATTAAGACTAATCAGCCCTAATTAAATATTTTGTGTTATTAAAATTTATAAATAAAGCATTTATAAGCAAAGTGTTGATTTGTATCTTCATAAATGAATGCTGATGCTGCAGGTATTATCAGTTGCTGCTGTTAACACAACAGAAAGAAAATATATACATCATGTCATTTTCCAATAAGAAGTAAAGCAGAAATATGTATGAAAATGAATTGTTTTTTCACAATGAGTCTCAAGTGCAGTTTGCAAAATGTCTAACAACAACACATTTATGAATCATCATTATTCAATGTAAACAGAATAATAAATATGAATTTAAGGATAAGCTTTCAATTTATTACTTGGAAAATTAATTGATTTGACCAGTTTGAATTAGAACTGGCTCTTTGCAATAATAAATGTTGGATTAATTATGATTATTTATAGTAATTGTGAAATACACCACTATATATAAAAATTCTTATTTAGAACTTTAAAGAATTTTAGTCTCATGCTCACCAAGGCTGCATTTATTTGATTAAAATGACCATAAAAATAGTAATATTGTGAAATATTATTTCTATTACTATTTTTATGGTAATTGTAATCAAATAAACACCGCCTTGATGAGCATAAGATACTTCTATGTACTACTAATCAAAAGTTTTTTTTTTCTTTTTTTTAATAATATATATTGAATTTATATGGAAGTGATCTTTTATTTTCAAACACTGATTACTAATCAAATATGATTAATTCACACCCATAAAAATTCAAATGATACATCTGTGCAATTTCATTTTAAATTCAGTAATTAAAATGGAATTCAACTGGCATGTTCAGTTCAGTCCCTGAATGGTGCACAGCCCTGCCTTCTCATTGCCTCCTACGTGGCATTTTCAGGCCCCATCATCCTCTGTAAAGCATGAGTGAAGTCACGCTGTGGAATGTGGAAGAGCTCACCTGCACACCTGTGACTCCGTGCTTTCTTTTACACTAGCTATTTTTCAAAAAGTATTGACCAGCTACCTCGTGTTTTATTATAACTTATATTTTTATTCTAAGACGTATATTGATTGTATCATTACACTCTGCGTTTATATATTGCCTGACAACTACAAAAGACACACCTGTGACTACACACCTGTACGGAAGCCCCGTCAAGCATTTCATTGGGTCCCAGAGGTTCACGCGTGTGATAGACAGGATAGTTGGCCAATAAGATCATCGGAAAGGCGGGGCTACATCTCAGCACAATGACGTAAGTGTTTGCCTTAAGATGAGACAGCAGGGCGAAACTTGGTTGACGTAGCCCAGCAACATCGTATCAAAGTTGATTAGCTGTAATTTTGGCTAATTCGGGACCTATTTTATCTTAACGATTACTTAATATATAACCCTCGACAGAAGGAAATATATTGTATATTTTTATTTTTGGCTTCTGAGAGTCTTTAACGCATGAAGCGCGCGTAGTAATGAAGCGCTCGTGATCAACTGATGCGTCTCATAAACAAAGTTTCTTTGACGTCGTAGTAAATATAATAGCACCTTGTGGTTCTCCAGAAAAGCATAACGTCTTTATATCTGAAAACACTGACTTGTTAATAAGCCGGTAAGAAGATTAAAGCCATGTCGGGTAGAGAGGACGAGTATGACTATCTCTTTAAAGGTGAGCACCACGTTACTTTCTGCACTTCCACACTTAACGATGAGCTCCTGCATGTCGTCTTCATGTGTTGCTTGTCTCCCTAGTCATAGATGTCTTCTTTTTCTGTCCTAAAACACACATGAGCATATCCAAGACGTGATTTGCAGCTGTTTCAAGCAGGTCCAAGTTGGTCAGTCGCTGCTAGACCACCTTGGACCAGCAAAAAACCAGCTGGTCACACTGCCTTTGGCTGGACAAGCTGGTTTTTGGGTCATGGTGGCAGGTCAACCAGCTATTGATCATCTTAGGTCAGGCCGAAGCAAGTGTCATGTTCCAAAACAGCTACCGTCTTAATATGGATTTTCCAACAGGGCAAATGCATAAGCAGGGCAAAAGATATAGAAATTGTACATTTTAATAATTTCTAAGTGCCATTTTTTTATTGATTATATAATGCACAACATGACTGGCTTCTCCTAATGTGTCTTGTTTTATTTTATAATTCTCATATATATATATATATAATAATACATTTGAACTTATGCTGTGGAAACAAACAATTTGGACATTTAATGCACTTGCCACACAGAAAATGGAAACAAAGTTTTTTTTTTTGTGGAAATTCATTTAGAATTTTCCTTCTATGGTGTCTGCAATATAAGCACAGTTAAACCGGTAAGACCTGTGTAAATCCGGTCCTTTTCAGGATGGGTTTGCATTCAGGTTTTAAAAACTCTCTCATTTAAATCAGATCATCACTCAGATCATTCATTTGTTCTATTTTGATATATAGCCAATTATTCGAGATTGAAGGAGATCAAATGTAAAAGTTTGAGAATTTCCTTTAGTAATTGACTACTAAAGCGAATACTAATGATATTATTTTTACTAATCTGACCTCTTTGATGTCTGCGGTGGTTATGTCCATGAATTTGACACTTCCATTAGTCAAAGTTCGGCTCTTGACCTCCGTGTGTTTAAGCTGTCCGTGGACCTTTCGCTGTTTGACCATGAATCAATCAGTGCTGTTCAATCACCGCTCTGATCTTTAAACATGTCTGTGTCCACCAGCTTTAAAACAAGCAGACGTCTTTGTCAAAGTGCATTCCTGTGTGCCTAACTCGGATATTATTAGCTGAGGCATCTGTTATAGATTTCATTCTTTCATGCTGTCGAGTTGGCAACTTTAACCCAATTTATTTCAGGTTTAGGTTGACTAAAAATTGTAATTGTTTAATCACCTGTTATATATAATGTCATGTTCCAAGTGTTTTTCTGAAGTCACACAACATCTTTGTGTGATGAATAGACTGGAATTTAAGTCATAATCTTTCTGTCCTCAAAAGCTTTGAAATCGTATTACTTTCACATTCAAAAAATGAAAATAAATGAGATTTGATGTTCTTGAAGCATCTTTTATTATTTTACATGAAAGTGTTCCTCTTATCTCTTACAGTATGCCCACCTAGACTGTACTGATTTAATAAAAAAAGATGAAAAACAATTCACACACTACTGTGTAAAAAAATAAACTACTTTTATTTTTAAGTCTCTTCTGCTCACCAAGACTGCATTTATTTGATCAAAAATACAGTAAAATCAGTAATATTGTGAAATTTTATTACAATTTTAAAATAACTTTTTCTTTCTGAATATAATATTTTAAAATGTAAAATACAGTAAAATCAGTAATATTGTGAAATTTTATTACAATTTTAAAATAACTTTTTCTTCTGAATATAATATTTTAAAATGTAATTTATTCCTATGATGCAAAGCTGAATTTTCAGCAGCCATTACTCCAGTCTTTATTATGGCACGATCCTTTAGAAATCATTCTAATATCCTGATTTGCTGCTCAAGAAACATTTATTATTAGCAATATTAAAAGTTTTGCTGTTTAATTTTTTTTTTTTGTAGAAACTGATACATTTTTCAGGATCCTTTTATGAATAGAAAGTTCAAAAGATCAGCATTTATTTGAAATAGAAATCTTTTGTAATATTGTAAATGTCTTTACTGTCGCTTTTGATCAATTTCATGCATCCTTGCTGAATAAAAGTGTTAATTTCTTTAATACATTTTTTTTTTACCAATTCTAAACTATCTGAACAGTAGTGTAACTGTAAATGTAATTTCCCAGTAATATCTGTTCCATTTTTGCCTCTGTCAGCGGGAGACACAGACGTTCCCAGTATTTCGTAAGTCTACCTGTGTGGGTGAAAAAGGGAGTTGCTCTTCAGTCGTGCCCTTTTCATTCATTGTCGAAAACTTTGTGGAAACACCCTTTGTGTGTGAAATATTCAAATCTAATTGCTGTTGTGCGGTGAAGGGAGGCCGGTTCCTGCAAGCGCACAGATGGAATCTGCTTGAAAGTGCTCTCACAGTGTCATGTGTCTCCAGCAAATACAATAGCGTTTAAAAGCACCATAAAGTAGAGCCGGTTGATCTCACACACCCGTGTCCTCTTCATCCACAGTGGTTCTGATCGGCGACTCCGGTGTGGGCAAGAGTAACCTGCTCTCTCGCTTCACCCGCAATGAGTTCAACCTGGAGAGCAAGAGCACCATCGGGGTGGAGTTTGCCACACGCAGCATCCATGTGGAGGGCAAGAACGTCAAGGCCCAGATCTGGGATACGGCTGGACAGGAGAGATACAGGGCCATCACATCAGCGTAAGTGTCTTCAAACACTCTGTTAAGACATCAGCTAATTTAAGAAGTCCAATTGTTTTGTGCACCAGTTTAAAAAAAATTAATTAATAAATGTAATTATAAAATAAAAATTACATTTAATTAAATTACTAAAATAAATATAATATAATAAATATAAACTACAGTACGTGCATAATTATTAGGCAGATCAATATTCTTATTGTATTGTTTTTTTCTAAGCACATTTCACCAATTTCAAACCAATCCATCAGTCAACCTTAATAACTACTATTAATTTTGCATATAGTCATTTATAACTGATTTATAGTTGTTAACAAGAACTGGAAGTAAAAAAAATGGTTTCTATTCAGATATGCATAATTATTAAGCAGGTTTTCGTTTACAGGTACAATTATTAAGATTGATGTGGCTTGGAATTTTTTAAATGTGCTTGGAAAAAATGTAATCGGAATCATTTTAATTAATTCTAACTTTAAACAAATTTTTTTTTAAGTTTCTAGGCCCTTTTGGTTAAAAACAATGTATTAGGCATTAAAACAATGCATTAGGCATGAAAAAAATACAATTTTGTCGTGACTTGATAGACGATATTGATCTTACAATACAATACTCTCACAATACTTTAAACAAAGCCAAAATAGAGTTAAAATAGTAAGGTTTTTTAAAAATTATTTCTTCTAAGACATATGATAATCAGTTAACGAAAAGTACTGTTCATTAACCAGAACAGAAATATTCATTCTTCTTAGCTAAAAATACAGAATTATGTTAGATGCACATGCTTGTCCCTGACTAGATATGTGCAAAAAGTTTTAAATATTGTACTTTATTAAATTAATAATAACAATATATAAATAAATACATGCGTGTAAATAAATGCGTGAATTAACTAGAAGAATAACAAAGTGCAGTAAATTTTAAAAACCATTTGCTATTATGATTATGATAATAAATTAAAATAATATAGTTTTTTTTTTGCATAGTTAAAATTACTGGAAGCGACTGACACTGGAAACCTCGCACATTGAAGTTAAAAATGGCTGTGCCCGCTCTTATGTTAAAAATATAAGGTGGATAATTGTGCCAGGTTTCTAATCATTTGAGCTTGCCTTTTTACTGTATAGTACAATGGGAGGATGTAGACTCCCGTCAAGTGGGAAGTATTTGAATAATAAAAAAAACAACACCGTTTGGCCCCTAATGATGTACACTCAAATAAGATAACGACTTTAATAACAGTAGTTCTATTTCACATGACCAGCCAAATACTCCTTGGTAATCACACTATTATTGGGCACCTTAGATTGTGGAATAAATGTGTTGTTTGTGTGTCTTCTAGTTTCTGAATAATGACTGCATATAACGTCTGTGTGTGTGTTCACAGGTATTACAGAGGTGCCGTAGGAGCCCTGCTGGTGTATGACATTGCCAAGCATCTGACCTATGAGAACGCCGAGCGCTGGCTGACCGAGCTGCAGGATCATGCTGACAGCAATATTGTCATCATGTTAGTAGGGAACAAAAGTGACCTGCGCCATCTGAGGGCCGTTCCTATGGATGAAGCCAAAGCGTTTGCAGGTTAGTGTTGTGAGTTTATTAGCTAGTGTGAACTGTAATTACTCAAGAGTTTCTATAAGTGATGCTTTTCTGGCAAATCAAATGTATAGAATGACACCTAAAAACACTAGACTTGCTCATATAATTTACCAAGATTTATATTAAGGAGTCGGAATATTAAATATGTCACTGTAAAAATTAGACCTAATATGTCACTTTTGTGAAGACAGCTTGTAAAGTTGAGTTAACTAAATGTTTAAACCGCCAAAGGTCATTTGGAACACCTTTAAAGGTCACAGAGGTGCTGTGCTGGTAGTGTTCAAGGCCTGTTGGCTGAGGTGTTTACATTACAGGTCTTGTTGCTGATTGGTCAGTTTGAATGTCTCAGATTTTTAGTCACATGGTCAGGAATGAATATGTTTGTATTTTCATTTCTTTGGGCTCTGAGAAGCTGAACGCTACATTGTAACCTTTTAAAGCAGTACTGTTAATAAAATGATGGGGCATCATGTAAACTATTTTTAGGCAATGTTGATTTAGCATTACTCATTTATGTGTAATGCATTCCATTTAACAATCAAGCCACAATGCTGTCCGCATATTTTGCTATCTCCATTGTTGTGTTAGGGTGGTAATTGGCAAATGTAGCTTCATACCATGATGTTGTTGTATTTACTTTAACATTTGGCAAATATTTTAATCCTAAGTGTATTACAGTGCAGTTAAGATATACGTTGCCATACGCAGGGAGTTTCTTGAAAAACCTAAAAAAGACGGAGGATTGGCTCTCCCAAATTTGCTAAATTATTATTGGGCAGCAAATTTACAAAAAGTTATTTATTGGTTTCAGTCCCCACATATAGAATGGTGTGAAGCAGAGGCTAAATCTTGCAAATCAACATCCAGAGAAGCATGGACTTTCTTTCCTGGAGACCTCAGCGCTGGACTCTTCTAATGTTGAACTTGCCTTTCAGACCATTCTTACAGGTCAGTCCTGAGCAAATAATTTAGAAGGGTGAATATCACAAAGCTTTTGGAGGTGAATCTCATGAAAACTGTGAAGAACATGTACCAGTCATTTTTTATTAAGAACATTCTCATTCTCATTACTGTAATGACAAGAATAGTATTTAAATAGCAAAGTATTTATGCATAATTTAGTATATAAAAAAACATTTTCAAACGTTGTGAATTTTTAATATTAGAGAGAAATGTGATCTAGTTGTTTATTTATTAACTGGACATTTCTGGCATTCAATTCTGCTCAACTTATGCATTCTAAATATCTGTACAATATATGCATCAGCAAAAAAAATGGTCAGGCACCTGATTTGTTTCCCACTGTTACAAAGTTGAATTGCACCGTTTGTGGTATAAGTGATTGAAATTTGATGCTTTCCAAAAACGAAACAAAATTATTATTGTTGTTGTTTTTGTTATATATTATGAATGTATGATTTATTACAGAACATATTTGTAAGGGTAAAGAACAGAATATAGTTTTTTTCCCCCTTGAAATTACTAATAAAAAAAATGAAGGGAACCAGAATTAAAGAAAGTTCATCCAGAAATCAAAATTGTCATATGATTTACTGAAATCATGCAAATTATGACACTTTTTTTTTTTTGAGCTATTCTTTTAAATATTTGAAAAAACGAATGTGAAAAAGCCAATTCTTACTTGTGTTGTAATACAGTAAAAAAAACACCCAAAAATAAAGCATAAATACAATTACTTTAAAAATAATTTTAATATAATTATTTTGTCAGATTACAGTAATGAGAGTTTTTGGGGTTGGGAGAATCTGCTTAATTAAAAGTGACCTAAAAAAACAGGATACTCCTTTTCAAGGAAAAAATCTGTCTATTTTACACAAGACATTTCTTGACAGTTTTGTGAGATTCCAGGGTGTTTTTGTAGGTTATTAAGTATAACCTCTAGATGGCGTCAAACTCCACGCCACAGATATCCTCTGCTTTTCCTATGAATGAATGAAACCGTGTTTTGAGGTCAAACTTCGAAAGTTTGCCACGCAGAAATAGTGGTTTGCTTTTTTGCAGTTTTTCTTTTTTTGTTTGGCCTGGGAAATACCTCTCTTCAGCCACACCGTGTTACACAGTTACACTGTTCATTTCTAGGCGTCATAATGAAGCGTAGCTGAAGTTGTTGCACTGTCAGTAACACACCTGAAAGAGCACGCTTATCAGGCAACCCTCCATCATGCCGATGTATGAATCCTGCCTCTCTCTCACACAGAAATCTACCGTATCGTGTCCCAGAGGCAGATGTCAGGGCGTGGTGATGACGGCTTCTCCCCCAGCTCAAAAGTGGTTCCCATTACCGTGCAGCCCACACAGAATTCGGGCAAGCAGGGCGCCTGCTGTCAGAATAACTGAGCTGCTGCAGCACCACCATGGGATCCTGGGAAAATTTTGTTGGGCTGGGCTGCAAGGTTGACCATGACCGTTGTATTCCCTGCGCGTGATGTGCTTAACATATGTAACGGACTTGCTTAGTTATGCCCAGAATAAGTGAGTAATAATCTTCAAAATTGGAGAACAAGAGATGTTGAAATTGAATGGATCAAGGATTTTCTCAGAACTGAGAGGCCATGCTTCTTGTTTCAGACTAATTAGAAATGAGCAGTTAGCTGGGACGCTCAGACGTGGCTGCTTTTTTTATTTTATTCCTGCACTTTTTGCCACAGAGTCTGCTTACAAACAATGGGCTGAAGAACAAGAAAAAGTGCTTGGAATGCATAATGCTTCTTATAAGTACCTCTTGAATGGTTTCTGATCGCAATGGGGATTCACTTGTGAAATCATATTTTTTTCCCTTTAGTGTGCCAGCGCAGAAGTAGTCTGACATCTTTTCCATGCATCTCAACACCTGAGAAATTCAAACTGTGGTCATCATAGCCGCCTGTTCGCTCAATTCTTACATTGCAACGGCATCTCTTGTATTTATTGAATGCAAACATGGTCTTGTTATTCTGTGGTGTTTTTTTTTTTTTTTGCTTGCTTTTTTGTCATGCTTTTATCCATCATTAGATTATTGATCGGAATTTCTCAAGGGTTTCTCCTTCCAGTCATGGCACTCATTTGTACAAGCGCTGGGAGTGTTTTCTGTGGATCAGAGTAATGTTAATAGGTTAAGTTAATGGCTGTATGTGCTGTAGTGTTTAATAAGAGTATAGTATATTCAGATTTAGGGTTGGGAATCGTTGACTAGTTCTTAAATGATCTGATTATTTCTATGACACTTGATTCGGTTAACGGTTTTCGAACTTATGCATTCTAAATCTCTGCTATTTTATGCATAATGAAAATATTCAAAATAGAACCACTTTAAAGTTTTTGTTGTCATGATGATGCAACTTATTTATTCTCAGCTGTGCATTAAAATCAGCATTGAACTTTCAGGCATATTATAATTTTTTTGTTACCAATCAATTAAAAGTATTAAAAAAAAACACCATTTGTGGTATACTTGTCACTTGTGTGGTGCTTTTTCTCCCCTAAAAATTATATGATAATTTATTATTATTGTTGTTATTATTATATTTATGATATGATTTGTTCCATGTTTCAAACATTCTTTAATTTTTACTTTAAATTACTAAAACTGAAGTAAGATGCCAGAATCATAAGGAAATAGTTCATCCAATCATATTGTCATATAATTTACTCAAATTAGGACACAATTTTTGATTTTGTGTGAACTATTTATTTAAATCCCTACGATTCCCATCCCTACTTGGAGCACAGATGCGGGTCAGATGTTTTTTTTGTCTGCTTTATGACTTTATTATGATGGAAATTTGCATGATTAGTTTTGCTTTAGCTGGTTTCTGGGTGTTGTCTTTGGCTAATAGCTTTTTTTTCTGCTTGGAAAATGAGCGGCAGGTGGGATGCAGTTCACTAAGAGGAGCTTCTATGATTGGGTACATTGGCCATATTATATTGCAAGGCAGGGGAACTGATGGCTTGTGATGTACTGCTGAGGTTTTCTTACTGGAAGTGAATTCCTCGCTGGCCACCCTTGTTATCTGCTACATGTAACCCGAAGAGCAGCAGGTCTCTTGAGATCTCTCTCTGTCCTGGCTTTTCTGTCTTCTATGGCTTTTGGTGTGGTTTTATCTTTGCATATGTGTTCTGTGACGTTTAGATCCTCCTCGCCTCAGGACGGGACAACTGGGGTCGTGTTTTCGGCTTTATGTCTTGTCATTTGTTTAAAGACACGAGGTGCTTCCCTAAATGCCTTGCCTGTAAGATTTATGCTAATGCCATCAATCTGTTATGCTGAATATCAGCCGTTTAGCTGGAGTCGTTGATAATTACTGCTTTGGGAAGATTCTGTCATCGTGCCTGTTCTTTTCCCAGTGGGACTCCTAAATAAAGGCTCTGAATACTGCAAATAGGTTTATACCTTTTCAGTGATCATCATGAATGTTTATCAGCTGTTGGGTTTTTTCAACTTGGGTGAATAGATTTTACGTAGACGCTTGGAAACTTGTGTATTTCACATCTTTTGACCAGTGACTCCCGCATGACCTCTCCAGTCGTTCTTGAATACCGGATAAGGAAAATTCATCGTATAGAGATTGCACACACAAAGAGCAATTTCTAGTTGATTAAATATTTATGAGCTTTTTTGAAATGTTATTAATTTCCATGACTTTTTCCAGGCGATTTTAAAATTCCCTGATACTTCCGTGACCGTGGGAACCCGTGAACGTTTCTGTTTTTAAACTTTTTGGCTATTTTTATCCTTTTTTTTTGTTAACTTGTGGAATTTACTGTGTATTTTAATAACATATATAAATAAAATCAGTTTTGTTTCAAATCATCAGGTGTGCGAGCAACATAATTCAGGGTAGCAGTGACAGATTATTCAGTTTGTTTTATTAGAAACATTTACAATACAATTTCTCGAAAATAACCAAAAAATCAAAACTAGTATGGCATAGATACATTGATCATCAAATATCAAAAATGAAAGTCACAAAGAACATGTTCTAAGGAAAAAACCTGCAGTTTGCGTGCCCCGTGTAGACACGATACTGAATTATGAAATCAAAACGACTCGTGGAGTATCGGCTAGCCTCGTTTATGATATGGCAAACCCCTCGTTTATCAACAATAAATTGAACACTAGTACCAGGAGATGCTTGACCAAACTAATGCACTAAGACCACTATGAGAGCTGTATGAAACACTTCTACTGTGCTGGAAGCTACCAAATACAGACTGTCGGACCGGAGTAACTCATCCCAAGCGAGGTCACGTCAGTGACCGTCCTAACCCCCCCCCGCCCCACCCCATGTTCCTGTCTGACTGAAATTTAAACCACTACACAACTATCATTGCCACCACAGAGCCAAAATAAAGTCGAGATGCGTGTTCACCATGAAGTACTGAGACTATGCTTCTGCGTGTAATCTTGTAAACAATAGTTCACCGCTTTGACATGTTTGAGACACTCTCGGTAATAATGAAATGCAGTCATCAGCCCTTGAGTGTAGTTTGTACATAAGCCTCATTTTGTATGTGACAAAACAGGTTGATAGAAGTTACATGCAAATAACGGTATTACTGTGAATGTGCTCGAAATCTGCATTCTGTTCACATATCTGCAAACAAATATGATAACGGAACATCTGATTTGCGGAAAAAAGTGTTTGTTTGTTTTGTTTTTTTAAGTTTTGTCATGCATATTTTTAAACGATTGGAAATCGGAACGACATTACATGTAGTTGATTTTTGCTTGAATTATTACTACTGTATGCGTGTACTATGCACAATCATTTTTCTGTTTCACCCTGTTATACTTCAGCCTGTTATCGCTTTATAACAATTGCATTTAAAACCAAAGCAATTTAATATATAAAAAAAGGAAGGGACCCTTTATTCACTCAGTAAAGGACGAGTACACAACACTTCCGAGCGCTTCTAGTATGCAAAAACGCGGTATTGAGGCACAAAGTTGAAGTGACTAAAATACCCCCGAATGCTATAAAATATTTCTGCCGTTATCCCATTGTTAATGCACACGTTACGTATCTGACGTTTTAAAATATAAGCCTTTGAAACCCCACCCTACTCGTTTTTATGCTGTCAGAAGTGTGGCTTTTTCTAACTTTCATAAATAAAAATTCTATAGTTTTAATCATTTTAGTAGAAATCAACTTCATGCGTTTTACAAATATATTAACTTTTTAATTTATTAATTAAAAAACAAAACGTCTTGAAGTTACTTATAAATACGTTTGCTTCATTAAAGATATTCATAAATAACATCCAGATACTGACCTCTTCCTCTATGAAATAATAATGCATGTTAGCAAAATAGAATCTTACGAAACGGCTATAAGACATTTTAAGTTGCTTTGTATAAATGCTGTGAGGAAGAACCTAAACAGATATGGTGGTATTTCTCTAGCCATGAAATTCAGCTTAAAGCTCACTTTTGATAAAGAAACAAAAGGCAAAATTAGACATTGGTTGGGTGGCCATTTTTACATTCAAATACATTATTTGCCCTTTGTACTATACTGAAAGGCATTATAATTGCTTAAGTGCATCACGTATATGTTCTCTGGTGATTCTATGGAATGGATGCTGCAGCGGTTATAGATAAATACGTGCAGCTTCGCTATCTGCTATGTCAGAACATATAAGGGTATATACTGTTTGCCTAACCGGGCGCATAAAACCCCCCCCCCCTCAAAAATATCAACAAGACTAAAAATGCAAATATATCCGTAATGGGAATGCAAGGTACAGTTCAGCTCAAAAGTTTGCAAACCCCTCGAAGAAGTTTTAAATTGCATTTTATTTTATTTTTAGTACATCCCTCAAAGTTTTTTTGAAATGAGGCGAGACACTTCAAATGAAAACACTGTTGTTGTTTTTTTTTTTTCATGCACTGGTCAATTTTGAGATTTTAGGCCTTACGTAATGCGTAGTTTCAGACTAATGGAAAGAAAGCGTGCAACACACATTTAAGTATTTATTGTATTGCACTTTATCTGTTTGCATCTGTAGATTTCAATTATAATATCTTTAAAGGCTGTTTTCTCAAAATTTGTCTCCTGTACATTACAATTTTATTCCTATCTATATTCTGAGCTGTTACAGATACAGATTTGCTGATATATCATTCACCTTGTTCTATAACAGTTTCTTTTTTCCTAAAAACGTGGTGAAAGTGAATAGTTGTTTTTCTGACTTATGGATTGAAAATTTGAAAGAAAAAAAAAACCCCTCTGTAAAATCTTTCAACTCTAATATAAAACAAGAATTTTTAATTTGGCTCTATCCAGTGTTTAGATTTATGTTCTGGAAATGTATGTAGATTTGCATATTTCAACACAACATTTAAAAAAAATCTAAACGACTGGATAAATATATTAGTTCATCTATTAGTCAGGTTTTTTTTTTACCCTATTCACCTGGAGTGTCCCGCCTTAATATTCCACAAGACAAAATTGTTCACATGCCCTTGTTTAAATTCATGTGTTTCCTCCTCGAGTGTCAATGACTGTTTGTATCTTATGTGATGTGTTTTGAGTCTCTGGTTTGTCCTGAAGCAGCCCACTGTTCTTGACAAACATCCTCCGTTCTTTGGTTTCCCAGCATGCTCTGCACATTTGAGTTCTTCCCCACAGTGGCTATACGATGTTGATCTCCAGCTCTGACACTCGGGACAATCGAGGGACTCATGCAGCTTTCACAAAAGGCTGCAAACAATCATTGACACTTGAGGAGAAAACACAGTGTTACGAACTAAAGGTATGCAAACTTCTGAACGGAATAAATTATTTGTGTAAATTATTTCATATATGGCATCTTCAGGGCAGTACTAAAAATAAAAATCCTTTTTAAAAAAAAAATGCTAAGCACCTTCTAAACAGACTCTGCTTGGGGTGTGTAAACATATGAGCATTTATCTGGTATTTGTGCATTAGATACTTTAAGTTGGGTAAGAGAAATATGTTTGGAAAAATAAACTAGTGTCATTGTACAGCATTACATTAAACACCAGCTATAGTCCTCACTAAAAATCTCTGTAGTACAAGTGGCTACGTTATCTTTTATCTACACAGGCTGTTCAAAGGTTAATAATGCTCTGTAAAATAATTTCCCAGCATGCACAACCAAAAAGAAGCTAGAGAAGCTGTTGAACTGCGACTATTTAACAACACCACATAATTACTGGAAAAAAAGAAGAAGCAGAAACGGAAACGATTCACAGTGGTTCTTAATATTAAGCTTCACCTTAGACAGCACATTCTTGTTAAACCTGTCAGACCTAAACCGGACTGGCTTTTCATTGTGATCTTGTAGTCGTAGGTTGTGACCACTCCCCCTTCTCGATCAGAATGGCTTTTTGCATGGGCAGTTATTATTTTGGATTAGGCATAATAATAGTGCCCTCGTCATTCTGAAGTTATAAAGGAACTTGCCAGTTTGAAATGATTTGAATGATGATTTGACCGTTCTGATATGCATTTGTAAATATATTTTTATTTCTTATGAGCTGCTCTTACATGCAGTAAATCCTGTCAATAGGGTGTGTAGATATTTTTTTGTATCATTATAACCGTATGCATCAGTATAGGCAAAGCAAATGCTGTACAAACTCAACTATATGAATTCTTTCCCCTGTTGATTGTGATAACCCTAATTTTTGGTTATGTACTTTCTGAAGAGCTTTCAGATTTTGGGGCATCAATAACATCACACTTTATTTAATTTCTATTGGGATGACGCCTTACGAAATATTACAAACTAGCAAGTAGGCTATTAGAGACTATTACAATATTTTCAGAATTGCTTATATAGTGAAAAATATTTAATGATATGCCTATCATAGTCAGTCTTTATTATATATCTCCCTAAATGTCAATAAATATAGTCTTATTCCTATCAAATAAATAATACTCAAAAAAGGTTTTGCTTTGATTGGCTGTATAAAGTCTTTAACAGTTAAAATGTCTCCTTTTCAAAGCCTGCATTGAATAATATCTCGCTCGGAATACTTACACGGCACCTTCTCCATTGATCCAGGCTACATTCTTTGAAGTATATCATCACTCTATTAGAAGTTGCGGCGTTTGGTTAAGAAACAAAACTTTTGAAGTGCTGCATTTTCTAACTGGGAAAGTCTCTTCTGAGCTGTTCTTACATGCAGTAAATCCTGTCAATAGGGTGTGTAGATATTTTTTGTATTTTCATAACCGTATGCACCAGTTATAGGCAAAGCAAATGCTGTACAAACTAAACTATATGAATTCTTTCCCCTGTTGATTGTGATAACCCTAATTTTTGGTTATGTACTTTCTGAAGAGCTTTCAGATTTTGGGGCATCAATAACATCACACTTTATTTAATTTCTATTGGGATGACGCCTTACGAAATATTACAAACTAGCAAGTAGGCTATTAGAGACTATTACAATATTTTCAGAATTGCTTATATAGTGAAAAATATTTAATGATATGCCTATCATAGTCAGTCTTTATTATATATCTCCCTAAATGTCAATAAATATAGTCTTATTCCTATCAAATAAATAATACTCAAAAAAGGTTTTGCTGTGATTGGCTGTATAAAGTCTTTAACAGTTAAAATGTCTCCCTTTCAAAGCCTGCATTGAATAATATCTCGCTCTGAATACTTACACGGCACCTTCTCCATTGATCCAGGCTACATTCTTTGAAGTATATCATCACTCTATTAGAAGTTGCGGCGTTTGGTTAAGAAACAAAACTTTTGAAGTGCTGCATTTTCTAACTGGGAAAGTCGTTACTGCTTTTGTTTTGTTCTCAAAAAGGGCTTTAATTGGGTAAGTACAATGTGCATGGCTTTAAACAATTCTTAGGGTTATCAACCATTTAGAAGCATTTTTCTAACAGTGCATTTTTGGATAAGGATTAACTTGTTTTATTAAGTATTAAGACAGTTATTGCTGTTTCCTGCATACGCTGACCTAGTGACCTTAAAAGAGGCAGGAGAACAAAATACGTCATATAGACAGACAACTGTTGTTCTGAATCGGATTCTAAAATTCGTGCTATTAAGGTTTGCATAATTTATTCTATTTTTAAAATGGTTTTGGTTTTTTATATAGAAATGACCGAAATGCACAAACATACATTCCTTTAATGGACGAGCGTCTGTCCCTGATCAGTGCTGGGGATTTGAAGAACTAGAAATGAAGGTAAGAAAATACCATCACGTTGTTGTCCCTTCATTTTTAAGTAAATTAAGATGCTATTTCTAAAGACTGCTAAGTGTCAAAATACGCTATCCGTGCAAATACAACCAACTAACCCAAAATATAACCTTAGTGCAATAATAACAAGAATATTTGCCATTTGAGTTCGCTGTCGAGAAATGCACATGCATTATGATTGCAAATGCTGTTTGCTTACTTAAAAATAAGGTGCTTTTAAGAGCTTTAATTTAAGCCTTTTCAGTTTTTTTTTATCAAATCTGAGTTACTTAAAGGGATTTGAAATATATTTCAGTTAAACAAAGTACCTTATTACACTAACGCTCATAGAAACAAAAACAAAACAAGGCGCTACTGCGGCCGTAATACATGAATTCAGATGAGGCAAACGACTAAGTATATCTGCTGTAACAGTCAAAAGTTTTTCAGAACTAATATTTAAGATGCTAATGGCTCAAAGGTAAATCGTTATAGTAAGTTAAATACAATCACAGGCTTACCCTAGCATATCTTCTAACACCGCGCACATGTGGCAATGGCGCAGAGAGGCTCGATGGGGGAAAAACTGACCCATTTCAAACCGAGTACATTTTCAGTGGCTCCATTCTTTTGTAGTAGCCTTCTAGCGAAAGGGGGGAAAAAGACAGTTTCCCAACCTCCGAACACTCTAATCCCCTATCCCGAAATCCCCCAGCCTGCAATGAGACAGGCACTGGGTGTGTAATTTGATTCAGCATGAGCCGCCACCAAATTGGGCGTTCCCCCCCTGCTTTCTTGTCAATTACAATTGTCTGATTTCATTGTGGAGTTCAAGGTTGTTCTCCGATTGGCTGCTCGTGACCGTGCCTGTCTCGAGGGGGTCACGGCAGGATGTCCCGCTCATGAAGGAAGACTCAATGGAAACTTCTGTGGCCTGCCTCTTGTGCACATTAAACGAGAAATCTCAGAAGTAAAATGCTTTGGGTCTATCTAGTCACACTCTCTACCCAGAATGGCCAGCTTTTCTCTTTGAAATAAAATCTGCTCTTGGATTTTTTTTTCACCCCACGGCAGGACAAAAGAGGCCCCATTTCTTCCCAATGGGAATACCAGAACGGGAGCGAGCAAGCGATCAACAGGAGGGGCCCCAGCTGCACCTAGTTTAGCCCCCTGCGCGGCGTCTCCGTCCACATTCACACCACTGTATGCCTACAGCAGTTGCTTTGCACCTGGACTCTGATGTATGGCTAATTATCAGCTCCTCCTAGGGCAGGCCATGTCGGGGCGCTCCGGGGATTGTACCACCACTGCGACAAAACAATATACTCACAGGGAGGAGCTCTTTAGTCATTACAGCGAATGAGCGGTTCGTAGAATTAGAGCATAGTCCCCACCGACAAGCCCGACCCTCAGAAAATAAAAAAGTACGATATGCAACACCTGCCTCAGTACAGACGGACAGTCAGAGGACGCTTTGCAACTCAAATGCAGCACCTCGGGAACGGGTGATTTACATTGTACTGTAGCTCGGAGTCTTGCTTGCTTTTGTCTATTTGGTCTATTCAGGATCAGATTACAGACCCCCTCCCATCAATCGCCCCCTCCAGCTTTTTTTTTGTACTTCATTTTATGCTTTATGCTCAGCGTTTTACTAAATAATGTGGAAAAGAAAAAAATCATAAACGTACTGACTGAGTGCAGAAAAGAGAATAAAAACGTTACTGAAAGAACCCGGGAAATCCTCTTGGAAACAGAACGCTGGATGAGTTCCAAGGTTTTTTGAGCTGACCAATCAGTTTGCTCAAATTAGTTGTTTTCTTTTTTTTCTGTATTGTACTTAAGACCGTTTTAGATGCATCACATAATAGGCTCACTGGTGCAGAAACAGAACAAAACAGAACAAAAAAAGAAACTTCCTGTTTTACTCGTCAATTACCCGTTCGAATATTGATTTGCAAAGCAGATACTACATCGGTAATTGTGTCATTTAGAACATGATCCGAATTTAAAGCCATCAGGTCGTATATATCAGCCCCTATTTCTATACCATCTATCTATTTTGCAGAGACATCTAGAAATGTAATGTTTTTTTGACAATCACTTTACATCAGTTTTAAGGTGCAAAGATTTAAGATTCTAGTTTGCCTTAAAAAAAGAATACTCGCTCATTTGCAGAAGATGCTGGGATGTAAAAATTTACTCCAATCTTAGGAAATGAACTCGTAATTATATTTCTTTTATATAATAATATACCTCCCCAGCAAAAGAAAAGTGTAAAATGTTCACATTATTTCTTCTGTTACTGTCCACACACAGCATGTGGAAAAAAACAGCACCATTAAAAAAAATAAAATAAAATAAAGCAAAACAAACCAACATGCTAAGAACTACGTTCTTTCCATTTTTAAAAAAACTTTTATAAAATATATATGTATATATGTGTACATATAAAAGAAAAATCTGAAAATACTTCTTCCTCTTTTTTTTTAGTAAACCAAGCAGTGTGTTCTAAAATATCTGCTTGTTTTGGTTTTGTGTTTTCTGAAAAATAAAAAAAGTGAATACAGACCAAATAAAAAAAAAAAAGTTAAAAGTGAACTGATTCTACAGAGTAAAAACGAACCACAAAACAAAAAAGCAAAAAGAAAGTCGACTTTTTAAGAGAATATCCGGATGGCCTGTGTGACAAGGGTGTGGCAGACAGGACACTCCGGATGGTTTAGCTCACAAATTCGGATGGCGCACTCCATGCAGAAGAGGTTATGACCACACGGGACCAGAGCGGCAGTCACTTTGCTCTCAAAACAGGTCATGCAGTCCCGAGCCACGGCAGGCGGAGAATCCGGCACAGGGAGACGTCCGGTGAACGTGATGGCGGTGGGCTCGCTGTGGGCGCGGCGCGCCTGGGCGTGAGGAGACCCCACGGCGTTTGAGTTTCCGGTGTCACACGGTTCAGGCAGTCCCGGCGACAGTCTGGTCAGAGGAAGAGGCAGGCCTCCAAAGCTTTTGGAGCGCTGCTGGGCATAGTAAGCCACCTGTTTGGGATAGTCGGGATCGCCCCAGCTTTGAGTGCCCTCGGATCCGAAGTAGGAGCATGGCTTGTCCCCACTGCCATGGTTGGTAAAGTCACCTTTACTGTACATCCCACCTCCTCCTCCTCCTCCTCCTCCACTGCTACTTCCGACCATGGCGTCTGAGAAATTCTGGCGGAAGCTGCTGGCAAGCGGTTTGCGCGGGGCCCCCTGTAGCCCCCACACCTGCTGCAGGCGGCTCTCCAGACCCCCGTTGCCGCTGTCAGGTCCCAAGCAGTCGTTCTCATTGTTGTGGTCATGCAGGCCACCCGTGCGGAAGGCGATGTGTGACTCGATTTCTTCCCTCGCCCGTTCGGCGTTCCCAGGGGAGCCGGTGATCTCAAAGACGGGGTCACGGTCGCGGCTTGGAGTCACGATGTAAGTGCACGTTTGCTGCTGGATGCGTTTTATAGTTGAGCCTTTCGGTCCGACCACCAAACCCACGACGCGGTAGGGCACCCGCACCTGTATGGTGGTCTGGCCAGGTAGCGGCGCAGGAGGCGAGCCGCTGAAAGAGACGCCCAGCTTGTTCCTGGAGGCCCGCAGCATGGAGAAGTGCTCGGCAGCTGAGATGATTTCACGTCTGGCCAGGGCCACATCCTCTTTGCGGCCGGTGATGAGGAAGACTGGTTCTTCGCCTCGGACGGGGGTCTTGATGTAGGTGTTTGTCTTTGCACGCAAAGCTTTGATTTTGCAACCTGTTGAGTGAAGAAGGAGTATTATAGTAGTAGGAGTACTAAAATCTGTCAGATAATACTTATTTTGCTTGTTTGTTTCCAGGTCAAAAGGTCACCCATGCACAGAATCTGCAGCAGAAGAACTCATTCACAAAGTTCTTCATGTGTTGTGTAATTTAAACATTTTGAATCATTTGATTGTGATTTCAGTTTTCAGTAAAAGTATGGTACTGTTTATTCTATTTAACACAATTTAATCAGTTTAAATTGGCCATGTTTCATCAATTTACCATGCTTAAATATACAAAATTCTGCAGATTCATTGCACAAGTCAGTAGATTCAGTCTGGGCCCGCCCATGCCTTTTTCTATTGTAACCTATACACAAAATATACCAAAATACAATTTTTGTTGATTAAAAATTAGCATTGTATTGCATTTCTTTGCACAAAATATACTACATTTCTTTTTTTGATTATAAAAATGGGCATTATTTTGCTATTTTTGTTGAAAAGATGTTATTATTTAGATAGAATTATACTTTTTTGGGGGGAAAAAACATTGTCTGACCATTTTTTGTACAACATATATTATAATACAACTTTTGATTATAAAACAAGCGTCGTCTTGCAATTTTGTGCAAAATATATGAAAACATTTTTGAAGATAAAAATGAGAATTATTTAGCAATTTGTTGTATTTGATTACACCCACTGAACCTTGAATAAATATCTGTGTTAATCTTTCTTTCTTTGTCATTTTTGTTCATAAAATTATTGATTGAACAATGCACACTGAAATTCCTTCTGCTCGTGTTTGAGGCCCAAAGTGAATTTGGAAATAACTGTTCACTCTTCTCTGTTGTGGTAAATGTACAAATCCATTAAAACAATATTTTATTTTCTACACTACACTGTCTACATTACACTATTATTTTGCCGTTTCATTCATTATATAGAAAAAATGTGTCTCCTTTTAATTATCTTAAGTATTTAGCATAATAAATCCCATTAAAATTTTCCACTCTGTGTTGACGTATCCTATTAGGATGCAAAAAAACAAACAGACCTGTAAATACAATAGCGCTTAAAAAATCACTGTTGTCTGAATGACGCCTCCTCTGCAACACTGCCATGTGCTAACTGTCAGGTACAGGTACTATGATATTCAGCACGGAAACCCAAATTAAAATGTGCTTCAGATGTAATTTCCCAGCTATTCTGCAGAAGGAGGACAAAGCAAGCATGCAGAATCCCTCATAAAGTTATTGTTGAGATATGAATTCATGACAATGTGTGGTGCTCGACAGCATCTGCCTCGTGTTCAGCACCAGAGTATTTATTAGCACCTCAGTGGTGTCTTATCAAGAGTGGGGTGGCTTTCTCCGCCCAGGGGCCTGTTCAGTAGATAGATCTCTGCACACTGGTTTCATGCCTCATTGTGTACGGCAGAAGCTAAAAAAATAACCTGGATGGACTGTCTAGCACTGACAGCAGGAAGCACAGATTCCCTCCCGCCGCTGAATCGTCCCTCTCGCTGCAGGAGCACATCTCCTAAAAGGCATGGCAGCCACTGCAGGTGAACAGAGCACTGGAACCTTACAGCTCAAAATTCCAACTAATGGCGATAACAAGGATACCTAAGTGTGCTGCTTTTTTCGCCGTCACTCTGGCTTGTTATTATGAGGCCAAATGCATTTATCTATTCATAGAAAAATGCAATTAAATTAACCTAATAAAGGCCAAACGAATGTCACAGGATGTGGCCGTACTATCAGTGACTAATGAGGCAAAGACCCCATTTCGAATCCTCTTAATCAGCAATTTCCAAGCCACGCGCTCACTGCATCCCATTCCCAACGTAGCCCCATTTGGATTCTGAAAGCACACAGGCCACTTTACAACTCAACAAAGTCGTCATATGCAGGGTCCCCGCTTGCTGGGACGTTTATTAGTGCATATTTCATCTGGGTGAGATATTATGCTCTTAATGAATGGACAGCAGAGGCTTCCTGAGTGCAGGGCTGTTGTACTGGTAGACGGGGCGTGACTCTAATACAGTCTTTATAGTCTGTCTCTCCAGGACCAAATGCAACACGGCTTTCCAGGATGCTGGAAACGTATTACCAAGTGACTTATTGAGACAACATGGTCACCAAAGTGATCCAACAACACGCAGTTGCCTCGTCAACTTATTCCAAATATCATCACACGCACACAAAACGCAACTTTGATCACGTTTTTTAGTCACGTTTATATAGCTCTGCACTCAAATCACACGAGGACTTTTACTTCTTTGTCTGACCACGCTGTCAGAATTTCAGCACTTTTAGACGCTCACGAGACATCAGCGGTGGACTAAAGTTACCCGACAAGTGCTCTTTGTCTTAGGTAACCTGATAAAAACAACGTGGTGCTGCATATGAAAGCCCCCAGGAACTATAGAGGCGCGGGAAGGAGCGACTGACACAATGTATCCAGTCAACAAAGACCGTTGACTGTTATATTGTATCCAGAGAGCGCACACGCGTTCCATTTTCTGTTTCAAAAAGCAGAATTACGCGCGCTCAGACGACAAAGGGAAAGCAGCGTGCTGACATTGAAGGCGTGGATGTGGAATAACGCCTTTGTTCTCGTACCCACTGATAAGTTTGCTTAAAGCTAAGAGGAAATGCCCATGTACGCGCTGAAACAGAGTGCTGGATTGTGGCTAAAACAGACACGTTAAAAGCATCACCACTCCCTTTTTCTTTGTCAAGACAGCTCCACACTTAGTTTGAGCCGCGCACCCTGGAGAACAACGAGCTGGAAAGCATGTGAAAGTGCGCATCGTTGTATTTACCTTGCCTCCCCACTATTTCGGCCACATGTTCGGAGCTTGGCACGGGGACGCACTCCGTTATGTTGCAGCCCCGTCCTTTGGTTTCGGTGGGCGAGCTCTCGTACAGGGCGCACAACTTGTTCTTCCCTTGTAACATCCCTGAATCGGCTGGGATGTGATTGTGGTGGTTATTGTTACTCCTGTCTTGAACTCCACCACCTCCACCCGCAGGAGCACCGTCCTCGCCCTCTCCAAGACCCAGCAGCGACAGTTGGCCCAGCGCAACTCTAAGGGCACGGGAATCGTCCTCCTCTTCCTCGTTTGGCACCAGGAGACCTTCGCTGCCGAAGCCGGAGCCGGCTAAATCCCCGCCGTAGCCCCCATTTTTCTCCATGATCCCTGCTAGAACCAGCAAGCTAGGCATGGCTAACAAAAGAGTGTGAGACAAAGACACTGGTAAGAGACTGGAGGAACAGCACCCTCGCCGCCACCCCGCCCCCTCCTGGTCCTAGTCCCCCCTTTGCACTAGTCCCTCCCACAGACCAGCCCCCTCTCCGGTTCCGAAACGCAGAAGGCGAACGGGACACAAGGATGTCTGCGCCGAGAGGGGCCAGGCGAAGCGATGCTCCGCCCCGTCTGGTTCGCGGCCAGGCGAAGCGATGCTCCCCCCCGTCTGGTTCGCCTCAGCCCCCGCCTATGGCAAGCCGCTGTGGCATGTATTCACCAGAATCAGTCTATTTTTATGTCACTGGTACTGTGACTGAGTGGCATGTTTGTTTGTTTGTTTTCTTTCTAAAGATACTGCTTTATTTTTGTTAAAATAACAATAAACTAAATTTGAATCAAATGAATACATTTTTATATTAGTATTAATATTATTACTTTTTAAATTTCGTATTTGTATAAATTA
>NW_015642868.1:741622-747365 GCF_001515625.1 Sinocyclocheilus rhinocerous | reverse complement strand
ATATGTAAAATTATATTTCGTATACAAAAATTAAATAGAAACCGATTCGTTTCTATTTTAACTAACAATAAGCAAAATTGTAATTTAATTCTTATTTTGAATATTTTTAATGTAATTATTATAGAATTACTACTAATATTTCAACAAAAAATCTAATAAACAAAAAAAACATAATATGCACTAAGCATATTTTAATATTATGTTATTATGTTAATTTATCATTAGTAATATGTGTCCAGTTAATGTAAATACATTTTATAATTTTTTTTTAAATTATATAAATTACATAAAAGTAACACTGGTTCAAAATTACTGTAATGATAAAGTAACTATAAACAAAAATACTGTTTTAATTCTACCTTGTAATAAAAATACAATTTCAATTTCAAAAATAAAAACAATATGCATTATACATATTTTGATATTTTAGTATTATTGTTTTATTATTTTAATGTATTATTAGTAGTAATACTTATCCAGTTACATTTATGGGACATTTAACAACATGTGGTTTTTATTGATTGATTGATTGCATGGTGTAATTTAATTATCACCTGCAAGTGTCATCATTATTCATAAAAATATTAATATGAACACCAGTAAAGAATAGCAGTATTGCACAAAAAAATGACGTTTGTATTAAGAAAATTGTTTGTTATTTTTATATTAGCCTACTTTATATATTCTTTTATCCTTTAAGCCTGAGAAATATACTGGTATCTATCGGTAATAACTTAATAATACTAAAAATAATCCCTATTTTTAGTGTTGTTGTTGTTAGATAATCGATTTATTTATTTCTAAAATGGATAAGCTACTAGTGTAAAATAATAAATGTTCAAACAGCTTGCCATGCCCTGCCTCGCTGAGACAGAGTCACCGTCCATCCATCTATCTATCCATCCACCCCGTTGCATTTCAGACTCCTTTGTAGCAACCAACAACTCACTTCTAATGAATAATCCAAAACATCAATTTATGTCGTAAATATTAGGCTACAATATCATAGTTCATTGTGTTGTGTTGTGAGGAGAGGAGAGGCGTGCCAGAATGATCACACATGTGCGCCTGCAAACAACACCATCCAGCTGCCGCTCTGCATCTCAACAGCAGCACTTCTGTTGTAATGTTTGATCAGCGGAGTGTCATAACATGACCGAGAATACGCGGCGAGTGTCAAGCAGAGGAACTGAAACATCTGGCCCCAATATTTCCCCAAACTGAAAGAGTTAAACTGACATAATTTGGGGGTCCGCCCACCCTGTTTGCCGTTGGTTGCAGCGGGTCACTGAGTTGTTGTTTGGACTACCGTTGCGCATGGAGTGCTGTTACACTGAGAGGCGCTGAGAAGAAGAGACGCGGGGAGTTATCAGACAGACGTTGCAGGATCTGCACTGCACATTTATGGTAGAGTGAGAGAGAGGGAGAGAGAGAGGAGAGCGAGCACGTGTCTAGCAACATCGAAGGCAAACCTTGAACAAAGAGCATTCGTGTTTCCACCTCAGACGACACTGTCCTCATGATGCGGCGGCAAAGATGAAATCTGGAACAGCAACAACAGCAGCAGCAATAATACTAATACTAATTCTAATACTAATACTAATACAGATATATTGTAGTTTGAATTGTAGAACTGATACAAGATGCTGATATTTTAAATAGTATTAAAAACATTAAATGTAATTTTTTTTAACTGATAACACTAGTAGTTACACTTTTTACCAATTAATATTTTCAACATTATTTTTTTTAATATTATATTTTTTAATATTTTGAAGGTGGGCTTATTATTGAAACTAACATAAACATACAAAATACATAAAAAAAAATACATGTACTTAATAATGTAATATGTTGTTTTAATTATAATATCTCTTTACCAAAACAAATTGTGTGCTTTTATTAGTGTTTAAACTGTTTTAACACTAGCTAGCCAATAAAATGCTATTGAATAGGTTCCATTGTGACAACTTACCCCACATAGTGTGACAACATGCCCCAATTTAAGGTCAACATATTTTGAATTCATTCATTTTGTAATTTTTTAAAATCAACTTTAATACAACAACAACAACATAATAATCATCATCAGCATCCAAATATATTTTAGTTTGAACTGTAAACAATACCAGCTGTTGATATTTTAAATCTATTTAATAATATTAAACAAATTAATTTCTTATTGTCTTATTGTACCCTAAAATGGTAATTAATATTTTATTTTTGAAAATCAGATTCTGTATTGACACATATTTAGCCTATACAAAATCTACTGAAAAGCTTTTGAACATAAAAATACAAATTTTAAAAATACATGTACATATCTAAAAAAAAATAATAATAATAATTTGATTATACTTAAAGTGGTGCATGTTGTCACACTATATGAGGTAAGTTGTCACAATGGAACATATTATTTATAGTTTAGTTAGGGTTAGATAAAACAGTTTAAACACTAATAATAATAAAAAATACAATGTGTGTGTGTGTGTGTTGAAATAAATATTATAAATAATATCCATCAGATGAAATGCAGGTATATACTTACAAATGCATGCAATGCATCATCTTTGAAAAAAAAAAATGTGGTTGTGGTGACGACATGAGAGTGTAGTGTAGTAACTGGTTTCATTTACATATTGACTATACAGAATGTCATATTTATTTACCATCAAAGGCAAGCATACTTAATTACTTTCTTAGGAAATGCTTAGGAAATTCTTCTCATGGCAAATATAGAGGTGACTGTTTACACTCAGTCTCTTCTCATTTGCATCTGCAGTTTTTCCGGTGTTTTCATTGGTCAGTCAGACAGCTGGACACTTAAAGTTGCATCAGCGTGAGTCGATCAGATGGCAGCACTAATATGAGATGTACATGACGGGTCTTTCTCACATATTCTGGATCAGTGCCAGCACCTTAGTGACAGTCAGTATGTCCAAAAGGTCATTTGCCTCCATTAATGGTCTCCACTGGGAGCCCAAGGCCCAAATCAATATCAGCTATGGATAACAGCTCATGTTTCCCTGCCTGCTCCGTCTGTCTGTGGGCCTGGTTCTTTTGTTTATCAAGTCCCCCTTTTGTCTTTCCGCTCGTTCACTTTGCTTGTTTCAGTCGAATCTGCGTCTAGTCATTGGAAGTGTCTCTTGAAGTCTGTGCTGAACATTCTCTTTCCTGGCAGAGCCAATATGTTTGCATATACTCATATTGTACACACTACACCCACATTCTATAAATAATGACCTAATATGACATCATCCAGCAGAGCATTTGTCAGTATGCATGCCGTAATGTGGTGTCACATAACAATGACATGAATCAGTCGGCATTAATACCTTAAGCTTAATTAATACACGACATAATTATAATACAATAAAATAATAAATCATAATTCATTCACATATATTATCTAAATATGTCACATGTGAACAAATGATGATTTATATAATTTAAATATGAGTTAGTCACACTTAATATGGATTACTTGATTGTCAGAATCCATATTAAGTGTGATTAAGACTTAATTAATACAGAATTATAATATAAGTCATATATATAATATATGGATTACATGATTTGTAAAATTTGTAAATAACAGTGATAGCAATGACAATAATAATACTATTATTAATAATAATAGCATGGCAAAAACTAATAAATAATAATAAAAAAGACCCACTTCCCTATTTTTATCTAATATTTGTCAATGCATTGCTATGTTTTTCTAAAGCCCCTTCTGGATTTTAAGCACAAATAATTATGGACTTAATATGGCTTGTGACAATTACAAAATCCATATTAAGTGTTTAATTAATAGTTGATTAATGCATAATACAGTACAATATATATATATTAATTATAAAACATACATAATACTATATAATATAGAAATTCAATATTAATTAATCACACTTAATATGGACTACATGATTGGTATTTATTTATTTGTAAACAACAACAACATTAATAATAATATAATATTATCTCTATAATAAGTGCTTATATTCTCTTGCTTTATCATTTATGTTTGAAGGGATATTATTATCAATGGCCATCACTCAGGTCTTGCTGCATTGAGCTCTATGACTGCACTGACCCTTCCCCCTCCTCTCTCTCTCTCTCACATAAACACTTGGGGTTTACTTTGAGTGTAAATGCTTCTCTGAGCTGGGAATATGAGTCAGGTGAGTATGACCTCATCTCTTTTTCCTGTGCTATGAGGTAATGTATCTCTCTGGCTCTCTTTCTCCTCTGTGAGCCAATCATTAGAGGTGCTTCACCGATGACACGCCCCACTGATGATTCAGATTCTCACTGTCACATGACCCTCACACCCTCAGGTGATCTCACTCTACAGATGGGTCATTGCCAACAAAACCACTGCACCTAAATGTTGATGGTCTTTCTTAATAATAATAATAATAATAAAAAAAATCAGTTAAGGTTTGACTTCGATGTATTAGTTTTCTTTTTGGAATGAATGAATGAATCAATTACATTTTCACTTCAGCTTTCTAGAAAACCTCACATCAGTTGAAATGACATACACAATATCAATTTAGACTAGATTTATGTATATAAAATGTGTATATATAGGCTACCATCTAGATGTTATGCAGAATTATTTGTTTATTATATGATTAGAAGTTTCAGTTTAGGGGCCTATATTTGTCTGTTTCGGTTTCATGCATTTAAGCACAAGACTTCAAATCAAACATTTTTAAGATTCAAGTGTGTCCAAATATTTGACTTGTAGCGTTCAAAGAAGTGATTTGTGTCACACAGGTGCAACCCGTGCTATTGAGGTTAGATGCTGCATTTATTTTTTCAATAGCAGACACTTGCGTTTCTTTTGTTAAATGTGATCACCTTTATCTTTTTTTATGTGGGCCTAGGTTAAATTATCATCTACTGTTCGCACAAAAATATAATGATAATAAACACATCTTCTTTCACAGGAATGCACTTTAAACTGAAAGTAGTTTAGCTGATTTTTACAAAGCGTTCGCCCACACCCTCTGCTGGTTGGGAAAACGAACTGCAAATAATCAAATGGAACAGTACAGAATGGAATTTACTGCAACAATGGTTAGTGCTGTTCTAATTTATTGTTACATTTAAAGGGGTCATATGATGCTGCTAAAAAGAATATTATTTGGTGTATTTGCTGTAATGAAATGTGTTTATGCGGTTTAAGGTTAAAAAAACACATTATTTTCCACATACTGTACATTATTGTTTCTCCTCTATGCCCCGCCTTTCTGAAACGCGTCGATTTTTACAAAGCTCATCGGTCTGAAAAAGCAAGGTGTGCTCTGATTGGCCAGCTATCCAGTGCGTTGTGATTGGCCGAATTCCTCAAGCGTGTGACGAAAATGTTACGCCCCTACCATACTGCGATGATGCCCTGTCCGGCCGGAGCACGAGACAAAAATATTAAAACCCATTATAAACGAGGCATTCGTTGCATCCAGTGGGGACATAATTATGGATTATAATAACTTATACTGTCTTTTTACGTGTTGCGTTGCATCGCGCCGCGTAAACATAAAACCATGTCTGCATTTGTGATCGGAGAAATGACAAACAAAAAGTGCTACTCTACACTGCTCAAAACTCGCGTTTGAATCATCAGTGGCAAATTCTTTAAATATAAAAAACATACTTACAGTCTGTGAGCAGCCGGCATTGTAGTCTACTCTTCCAGGAAACAGTCCTCCATAAAATGCACTGCACACATCTG
>NW_015642868.1:698386-741372 GCF_001515625.1 Sinocyclocheilus rhinocerous | reverse complement strand
CTGTTCTGATTCACAGACTGTAAGTACGTTTTCATTTGAAGGATTTGCCACTGACGATTCAAACGTTTTGAGCAGTGTAGAGTAGTGCTTGTTTTTTGTCATTTCTCCGATCACAAATGCAGACATGGTTTTATGTTTACGCGGCGCGATGCAACGCAACGCGTAAAAAGACAGTATAAGTCATTATAATCCGTAATTATGTCCCCACTGGATGAAACAAATGCCTCGTTTATAATGGGTTTTAAAGTTTCTGTCTCGTCACTCTGGCCTGACAGGGCATCACAGTATGGTGAGGGGCGTAACATTTCCGTCTCACGCTTGAGGTATTCGGCCAATCACAACGCACTGGATAGCTGGCCAATCAGAGCACACCTCGCTTTTCAGAACGATGAGCTTTGTAAAAATCGATGCGTTTCAGAAAGGCGGGGCATAGAGGAGAAACAATAATGTACAGTATGTGGAAAATAATGTGTTTTTTGAACCTTAAACCGCATAAACACATTTCATTACACCAAATACACCAAATAATGTTCTTTTTAGCAACATCATATGACCCCTTTAAGAAAGAATGCTTTTTGTTTCTAATAGTGTAATAGTCTTTTATTCCATTAGATTCCCATTTTATATAAAAAAAAAAAGCAGTAAGTCTTCCTGTGTACCAGAAACATGTTTTCGGACCCTTTGACTTCTGGGAAATGTTATCAAACTGGCTGAGAAAAACAAACATGCAGGAATTTAGCAAAAAAAAAAATTTTTTGTAAATGGACAAGTTTTTTTTAACATGGCAAGAGAATAACACATTCTGAAAATGCCTTAGAAAAACATAAAACTCTAAAATCACTCAAATCACACCCTTTCATGCGGTGTGTGTGTTACAACATTATCTATACAGTTAAACCAATGTGGCTGAAATTGAAAAAATGTTTCATAACTTATTTTTTGTGCTTGAATACACACTCTAGTGGTGAAACTACAAACTGCAAATGATTGCACTTTCCACAGTTCCATTTTATTTTGAGAGAAACATCTGAAATAAAGCTGATAATTAAATGAAGCTCACACAAGATCTCCATTTAGTCTTCTGAGGCATGAAAAAGCAACTTCTGAGCAGTAACATCTCAAAATTTCTAAAAGTGAAACATATGTCAACCAATGCATATCAATACAGACTGAACGTATCAGACACCTTACATATCAATCTAATCAGTAAAATCAACTTATTAATCATCAACCGATATATTCAAACAAACAACAACATTGAGAAAAAGATATTACAACGTTTTTCAAATTAACCCCATTTTTATTACACTAATCCGACATTGATTATTATCAACTAATATACATACTGGGAAAAAAAAAATATAATCTGTATACTCATTTTATATAAATCTCAGGAAATAGTACAGCAAAATCAAATACAGTAAAACTAAGTTATATTCTCATACAAAAATACATTTAAAAAAATCATTTGGCCTCTTTTGATTGCTGGACATAAATTAAAATTTCCAAAATATTCCAGTGATAAACTCATTCCCAAATCTAAGATTCTTGAGAATCGTTTAAATAGCTATTCCTATATTCCCTAAAAGGCTACTAAACATAATCCACTTATTCCCTGCTTGAAGAATATCTCCTAAGATCTGAAATGACAATAAATGCTTGAATGAGACACATTATAATGATTCAGCTGTATTTGGGTTCATATAATTTCTGTTTGTTAATTTTTTTACGTATCTCATAATGAGATAGCATTTACTAATGCAACCAAGTTCGTATTGGAAAACTATTTCAAATCCAGAGCTAACATATACAATTTCTCCTAATATACAATACTACAGGTCATAAGTTTGGGATCGGTAAGATTGTCTTTCTAGAATTCCTGTAGTTCAAATTACTCCAGTCTTCAGTGTCACATGATCCTTCAGAAATAATTCTAAAATGCTGATTTACTGCTCAAGAAACATTACTATTAGCAATTAAATAAATTATAAATGAAAACAGTTGTGCTACTTCATATTTTTGCAGAAACTGTGATGCATTTTATTTTTCAGGATTCTATGATGAATATGAAGTTCAAAAGAACAGCATTTTTAAAAAATATATAAATATTTTGTATTAATTTATTTTTTCTTCCCCCAGACTTTTGAATGGTAGTGCATCATGTTTCCACAAAAATATGAAGCAGCACAACTGTTGTTTTTGTCAAATTTGCTCTGGAGATGTATTCATATTTTACCAAAGCATGAAGATTGTACTTTATTACAATATGGAAAGTTATGAATAACAGTAAAAACTGTGATACAGTACAGTCTTCATGCTTTGGTATAAATATGTTTCCAGAGCTAATTAGACACCCAGGAGAACTAATTTAAATAAGGTTTTTTTTTAGACAGATACGATTTTTAGAGAAATATTCCTCATCATTTAAAAATACTACTAATAAAAAAAAACATTTTAGTATGTTTACTTACAATTATTTAAAAAGTGTTTCACTTTATTAACATGTGTTGTATGTATGTGTGTATGTGGGCATTTGTTTTCACACGCATCAGAAATCATGTCTCACAGCAAGAAAAACCTTAATTAACTCATCATGATGTTGTCAGGCTTGAGGTCCTGGTGAACGATATTCTTGCTATGCATATAAGTCAGGCCTTCACACATGCCTTTGATAATGATGATCATCACAGGCTTTGTTAGCTGAGAGAGAAAATAACAAAAGCTATCAGCACTACTTAAGTTGCATTGATAAAAATCTAACTATAGTATATCATTAAAGGTTGTGGGTTGAGCTGTAAATTACATTTTGTGCACAGAGATAAAAGTTTTGTTTGTTTTTATATTTTTTGTCATTTTAAATTGTGTAGCTTTCTGAATAATTAGGGGTTAGAAGTGATACACTAAATATTTTTATCTGCTAGACAGATTGTGATTTTCAGCTGTTCTTAATGACTACTGGCTTTTTTTTGTTTTTGTTCATGGAGCACATTTCTACACAAATGTTTCATTTTTTCTTTATTTAATTTAAACATTTTTGAATTTCAACTAGTGTTTGACTAAGCTTAGGATAAATCTCTTATCAGTTTAAATTTGTAACTAAAAAATGTAAATAAAAATAGATAAATTAAAATGCAATTTTTAACAGTACCTCCATGTATGATTGTGGGCTGAACATAAGCTTTTCCAGAGTTTTCCCAGAGACTAATTCCAGTGGGATATTCCAGAGTTCAGCCAGGAGCTTCACCACATTGGAATGATTCAGTGACCTGCAATAAGATCACATGTGCCAAATATGAATTTCTTTTTTAAATTATATTTTAAATCAGTAATAAGCAAAAATCTTCTTCTTATTGTTATTATTATGTTTTAAGCATATATACAAATACTCACCAGTATATATTTTTCTCTTTCTGAATTTTTTGTTTAGATACAGCAGTGGAAGGCACTTTCTTAAATATGTAATATAAGTCTCTGGTGTCCCCAGAATGTGTCTGTGAAATTTCAGCTCAAAATACTCCACAGATCATTTATTATATCATTTTGAAAATGCCTATTTTGAGTGGAAGCAGAAACACGCTGTTTTTCGGGCCTGTCTCTTTAAATGCAAATGAGCTGCTGCTCCCCGCCCCCTTTTCCAGAATAGAGCTGCGCCATTACTGCTGGGACCTGCTAAAAAAATCTGTTTTGGTTCTGATTATCATGTTTATCGTGAAATGTGCAGATTAAGGGGCGGTAATATTATAATGAGATCTCTTTGCAACGTCACCAAGGGAGCGAAATTAGACGCTCGTTTTCTCAGACGCCTGCAGAAAAAGGCTTACCTAAACAAAGTTACTGGGTTAATCTTATTCACGTTTCCTTGGTTGGTAGATGCACCGGGGACCTGATTATAGCACTTAAAACCTGTCAGATTTTCATGATATGTCACCTTTAAGAGTGGCATGGGTGTTTCCAAAGGTTACTTTATACACCTTTCCAAAGTTTCCTTTAGCATAAGTAGCAGCTGAAAAAGCCACCTGGAAAAACGATCAAAAATTCAAATGAATTATTTGATTGTAATTAATTTCACATTAATTTATTTCTTCTCCTCAGTGTTCCAACTAAATTATATATATTTTTGTTTGCATAACAAAATGGTTATCAGCAGGGAAGTCATAATTATATTGCACTTTAGAAACTCTGCATATTCTTTATACATCAGTTACGTTTCAAAGTGTTGTGTCATATTGTGTTTAGTGTTTAACCCCTCTGATTACAGCATTTTAACATCTAAATTAAACTCCAAGCACTAAAACTGAACTAAAACTAAACAAAAAAATGTTGCTCCTCTTGTTCCTGAATTCCTGAAAGCCTAAGTAGGTGTCTTAAAACTCAGTTCATGCTGCACATACTCACTAATGTGATTTTCGCTTTCATTATCCACTTTGACAGACTTCATATCAGTGATAGTAACTTTTGTAAAAAAAAAAACATTAGTAGTAGCTGTAAATGTTGTCATTTCTATGACACTACATTTCAAAGTCCCTGTGAAAGACTTAAACAAAAAATAAAATTTAAAAAGTGTTTCCCCCACACAATTTTTAATTATAGAAATATATAGAAATCAAGAGCATGCATGCATAAAATGTTAAACCAATAACAGAACCTCAAAAATTGATGAGCAATTAATTCCACCTGATTCTACCATAACACATATACAATTTATGCATCAAGATATATTTATGTAAATGTAATGCATTATAAAAAAGTACAACTGATGTTCCAAGCTATTCAAATAAAAAAATACAATGTTAACTATTAATCATAATCAGACTCAGTCTGTGGTGTATGTGAATTGTGATTTATTGTCCTTACCACTGCAGTTCTCCAGGCTTTGAAATGAACAGTCAGACAGACAGAAAACCCCACACTTGATCACCAGAGGGTCGCCAACATTATCAGTCACCAGTAAATGTCTCTAGAAGATAAACAGAAAGGGAAACAAATGTTTTTATAGGAAAAACATATACAGAGAAGCTTAGTAATGCAGAGAGGCAAGTCTGTCTCACAGCCTCATTTTCATCCACGTTAAATTGCTGTCTAACCTGACTAAGGTCTATTCATTAAAAACGTTAATTTAAAAATATATTAACATTCATTTTCTAAAGATATTTGTAAGCCATGTTGGTTCTTCTCTCCATGATACAAGGATAATTTGTCAATTAATTTACCAGAAGCCCAGTATGTTTATAGTTCAGATAGATTTGAAGAAAAGTAGTTGTTGAATGTTAACAAACTTGATAAATGAACATTTTTATAATAACATTTATGATGTCACCATAGACTAATTTTACTGGAACCGACATTTCTGTGCATTTACAGCTAAATGTCTCGTGATAGCTTTAATTCTCTGTAGTCCCAGTCTACATTCAGGTCTTCCACACTTTTTAACCAATAAAGTTGGTTCCAGTTGTTAGTGATTAGGGGATAAAGTTGTTAGGAAATAGTTAAACAAAAATTGGTGGGTGGTACCAAACTTCAAAATTAATATGTGTAAACAAAAAAAGATTTTACTGATTTCATTGACTTTCCCAAGGCTGGAAATCATGTTTTATTTATTTATTATTTTATTTATTTACAATTAATCCATGTCTGTGGCAATTCAGTTCTTGATATTTCGTGTTATGTTTAGTAATTCAAAGATGCACTCTCAGATCAACCACCAGAGGTCCCTGTCATCCCACTTGTTCCCCTCATTCTTCAAACACCTTTCTAATTCCTTGTCATGTGTATCTTGTTAAATACTATGAACATTTTGTCTTTGCAATTTCTTTGGATTTCTGTGTTCAGTCTTGAGATCAGTTTCTTTCCACAGATTATTAGGCAACTCAACTGCTTTTCAGCTGTTTTACATTTCATGTATATTGCTCATTATGGCTCTGTTTAATTATTACTTTTCCAAACCAGGAAATCACAATTTAAAAACTTATTAATACTCAGTTTCACCACCAAAGGTCCCTGTCATCCAATTTGTTCCTATAATTCCTCACTTACACACACATTGGGTTTCCATGTTTTATGGGGGCATTCCATAGGCATAAAAGGTTTTTCTACTGTACAAACGGTATTTTTAATCACCTAACCCTACACCTAAATCTACCCCTGACAGAAAACTTTCTGCATTTTTAGATTTTCAAAACACTTCATTCTGTATGATTTATAAGCTTGTTTTCTCACGAGGACCAATAAATGTCCCCACAAGGTCACGGTATCCTTGTGGGGACACGAGGACCACCCCTCCCACCGGTTGTTGTAATCTAATAATCATAATTACATGTCTTTGATAGGTGTTAAAATAATTGCATCTCGTTAAAATAACGAGACGATCACCATATTTTCATGCAACCAGTATGCAATGAAATACCATGTCTAATAAGTGAAGTTCATTCATAACTTTCCATATGTGATGCAGTACAATCTTTATACTTTGGTAGAATCTTGATATGAAACATCTGATATCTCTGATTTAAATTAAGTGGTCCGAATGTTCAGAAATGACACTGGTTACCGGATACATACATTTTGACTCCTTTTTGACATGGAGTAGGATAATGAAAGCAAAAATCACATCAGTGAGTATGTGCAGCATGAACTAACCCCTGAGACATCTAATATGCTGACGGTAATTCAAGAACAAGAGGGGCAACATTTTTACACAAGAACTTTTCCTGTAACTAAGTTTAATTTAGACAATAAGATGCTCTGATAACCAGAGGGGTTGAAAGCTAAACACAATATAACATGCCACTTTAAAATGTTAGGAATGTATATAAAGAACTTAGATTTTGTTGTAAACATGAGATATAATGATTGTGACGTCCCTGCTGATGGACAGAAGAGTGATGGACAAGACTACATCTTTAAGACACTATAATTACCTACTGTAAATATCATTGAGGCTCAAATAAAAATAAAAAATAATCAATAGTGTGGTATTTTGAACATTTCCGAATGTTAAATTATTAGTTAATCAATAAAAGTGTGCAAACATTAAAATGACATTAATTAACCAGTAAATGCACCTCAACTATTAATGAACAATTCAATTAAATTCCAATGGTTTGCATATATTTAATTTTGCACACTGTATGAAATTATATGCAATAGGACACCAAATTACTTAAATGTAATGCAATATAAAAAAGTACAGGTGTTACAGGCTTCGTAATGCAGGGACACTCAAGTAATTAATTCACTGTTTGCATCTAAAGATGGCTTGTGATAAAGACATGAGAACACTTGGAATGTCCCGATGTAGTTTCAGCTGTGACCAAACTTTGTATGTAAATAAATTTTGTTCATGTCATTCAGATGAATTAACACACTGATTTAAATACTGACTTTTTACAGGAATTCACAGAAGATACTTTTGAAAATATATATGTTGGTTGTTTTCTCGATGACTGCAGTTTACTTAACAGAAGCCCATTATGTATTTAACTTGGATGTATGGATGTATTTGGATGTATTTAACTTGGATAGGTTGGGTGAAACGGTCCCACTTTATATTAAGTGGCCTTAACTGCTATGTACTTACATCAAAAAATAAGTACAATGTACTTATTGTGTTCATATTGTATTGCAAAAAACTTTTGCGGCTATTGAGGTGGGATATGGGTAAGGTTAGGGACAGGTTTGATGGTATGGGTAGGTTTAAGGGTGGGTTAAGGGATGGGTCAACATTGTAATTATAAATGTAATTACATAAATTAATTACAGATGTAATTACATGCAGGTATTTTTAAAATATAAGTACAATGTAAAAACATGTATGTACACAATAAGTGCATTGCACCAAATGATTAATTTAAATGTAAGTACATAGTAGTTAAGGCCACTTAATATAAAGTGGGACCGGTGAAACATTACAAGTAAAGTAGCATTTGATTTAACAGATGTTAAAATGGACTGAAAAGATAAATGAATGGGTAAAAAGATAAATGAATTAATAAATGGGTTGTAACTTTACACTTACAAGTGTAAATAGCTGATGATTTTTTTTAAAGCAAAGCAGAAATAATATCTATATTCACTAATAAGTTCAAGAAAAGTCACTGATTGATAGATTGATTTGACTGACTTCTGGGAAATGTTATGAAACAGGTTGGGAGAAAAAAGAAAGCTACAAGAATGTACCTAAGAATGTTTTTTTGTAAATGGACAAGTTTCTTTAACATGACAAGAATATCACACATTCAGAAGATGCCTTAGAAAAACACAGCAACACAGTTTGACAAATATTGCAGCTAAAATAGTTAATTATAGTTATAATAATTGTTCTATTTTTTTACATAGGTGTTTTTGTTATATTTAGGACATGAGAGTGCTTATGATCAATGTTAGCATACAGATCTGTTAAAATCACAGCTTTTGATACTGTGTTTTTGTTATTCAATTTGTTCAATTGAAAGAAAATTTTTCTTATTTTTTGTGATCGAACCTCCAGTGGTGAAACTACAAACTGCAAATATTGCACTTTCCACATTTCCACTTTCTTTTACGAGACAACAAAGTTGAAAATTAAATGAAACACACATGAGATCTCCATTTAGCTTTCTGAGGCATGAAGAAGGAACTTCTGCACAGTAACATCTCAAAATTTCTGAGCGTGAAACAAGTCAAACAATGCGTATCAACAACGAAGACTGAAACAAACCTGTAACTCATTACATTGCATTCATTTCACTAAAAGTATTAATCAACCAATATATTAAAATGAACAACACCTAACTGTTTGGCACAAATGTTTTTCAATGTTTTCTGTTTTTTGAATGAACACTGTTTTCATTGCATTAAACCGACACTGATCATAATCAACCGATAGGCTATATAACCAAATACAATATTCATCAAAGAAACCTGAAAAAATTATACTCAGCTGTTTTCAACAGATCATAATAATACATGTTTTTTAAGCAGCAAATCAGAATATCAGAATATCAGAATGCTTTCTGAAGGATCGTGTGATTGGAGTAATGATGCAAAAAATTTAGCTTTGAAATCACAATAAATTACATTTTTAAATATATTCAAATAGAAAACCGTTATTTTAAATAGTAATCATGTTTTTTCAATATTACCATTTTTTTTATGTATTTTTGATCAAATGAATGCAGCCTTATAAGCATAAGAGAGACTTCTTTAAAAACATTCTTACCGACTGCAAACTTTTGAATGGTAGTGTATAAAGATTAATTTATACTCTGTGAGAAAAATAATAAGCATGAATTTGTTTATATACTACAAACACTTTTTATCACATAATAAGGCAGAATAGTTTCTATACTGTAATAAATGCTATGCCAATTAGCACTGCATTGTTCATATACTTTATTTATTACCTGGAGATGACTTGACAAACACAAATAAACCATATATTGTCGCAATCGTGTTTAATGTCTTCATGTTTCCAAACGTTTCTGTTTTTCTGTAAGTTTTCTTACAGTGATAGCTGGACGCTTTTGTCCATAATAGGAATTTCCTGGTACGACTTTCTGCGCGTGAGCGCCCTCCGGCTTCGAGTATGATTGAAACACATTAAAAGTTGGGGGCACACGTCCCCCGCGTAATCTACGCCCCTGCACTGTCCTCGTCTTGTCTTCTATCACTTCAGTCACACCCGCCAGCACCTGTTACTCCTCCAGCTCTTTCTGTGAACCTGTTTACTCACCTGCTTCCATCACTTGACTTTCTGTCGTACCTGCTAATACAGATCTGCTTATACATTACCTCTGTGTCATCTTCTGTTATTGTGACACATGCATGTTTTGTGTTAATTGTGGTCATTTATTATATCTTGACTTTTACAGTTTATAGGGAGTTTAAAACTGCCACACAAACACAACAAATGTATCACTGAACGTTATCAGTAATATACTCATTCTTAAATCTAGGATTCTTGAGAATCTTTTAAATAGCTAGAAAATTCCAAGGAAAATGCAGAGACCAGTACTCTGATGTGTGGGCGATGGCTACACTTTCAGAAAACAAATGGTGTCGCTTTGAGGGTACTGCCCCAGTGACAAGCTGTTGTACTTTTTTTTTCTTCTGAAAGTGTACCCATCGTTCACACATCAGAGTACTGGTCTCTGTATTTTCCTTGGAAAATCTCAAGGGTGGTGTAACACACCAGTTTGTTCCCACAATTCCTCACACACACACACACAGTTATGACGGCCCACATGTGTGAATGAGACACATTGTAATGGCTGTTATCTGATAAATATAATAGCATGTATTGATAATAGGGAATCAAATATTTCCTATTTGTTTTAGGTTATGAGTCACTCACAAATGAGGAGATTGCCATATTCTTATGCTACCAGTTTGCATTGAAAAACCATTTCAAATTCATTCAAAACTTCCCATTTTGTGATATAGTATAAACCTTTATGCTTTGGATAAGAATATATCTCCCAATTGCCTAATTAGACACTCATGGAGAGCTGGTTTAAATAATTAGGCAGATAAAATTGCATATTTGTCTGATCAGAAATCATGCCTTACAGTCAAAAAAAAAAAACCTAAACCTTGACATTATTGAGGTCCTGGTGGATGATTGTCTTGCTGTGCATGACCTCTGGTTATCAAAGCAGCGTCTACAAGGAAGTTCAAATCCTAATTACTGGAAAAGTACAAAAATGGTGTACTTCTTGTCTCTTTGATATAACAATAATTCTTTTGGCATGTGGTATGTCAGACAGTATGTGCCTGTATGTACACTGATGCATTATCCACTTTAATATTTCATGTTTCCTTTTTTTTGTAATGAGCATCAGTAGTGCTAGATTTACTTTTTTTCATTTTTAAGAACTATATATAGTTCTATCTGGTTTTGAAATCAACTCGGCTATTAAAGTCTCCAGAAATAAACCAGATTATCAAAATCACTGATTAGATGTAAATATATTTATTTTTAAATGTGACTCTGAATCAGTGAATTGCTTTCAGTTTTACAACTTGTTTGCAGATACCACAAAAATAAAAATTAAATAGAAATAAGAACTACATTTCTGTGATTTGTCTTATAAAACAACATTTATTTTCTTGTAATTTTCAAATATGGTAATTAAATGAAAATATTTAATGCTAAACATGTTGAAGATTAGCAGACAGGCTGTCAATTCATAAAGTGATCAGTTTTGTTTAGCTTGTATGCATACACCCATAGAAAACAATTTCAAAGATGTTTCTCATCCAGTGTGTGTGTTGCTTTTTACTCTTTTTCTTTTTTTTGCTAATGTTGGAGGATCCTTGTTAGAGGACAATATTTATGACCCAAAATCTACTAAATTGTCTAATGATTTGATATAGTATTTTGATATAGTGGCAGGTCGGTTGGTGTTATTTTCAAACTAATGATGCTGGAATTATGTACTGTTTTGAATTAAATGCCTGAAAACGACAAGAAAAAGATCAGCTATACCAGAGTTTGGTATTCTGAACATATCTTAGAATGTTAAACTGTCAGTTCAATCAAGAGAGTGAATGCATAAAAAGGACACGTATGAACCAGTAAATAAACTACATAAAATAATTTCTAATGATTTGCATGAATTTGAATCTAATCACAGACACTGGCAATTTTTAACATGCCATAGAACAGTTTTACAGCATAGTTCTTTGACAATAGCAATCATTTGACAGAACAACACAGGCAGAAAGATTTTATCATAACACAAGAACACTTGGAATGTCCTAAGTTGTCATTAGTGCAACATCTCTGACAACATCTATAGATGTCCTGTGGTTTCAGAATGTAATGTGTGCGTTGGGACATACCTTTGTGTTAGAAGTATTGTCGTGTTTTTTTATTTGATTAAATTTTATTTATTTTATCCAAATTTCTCTCAGATGTCTTTTATACACAAGAATGTCATTACTGAATCATATTTGGGGGAAAGTGACGTGATATGTGGCCAAGTATGGTTACCCATACTAGGAATTAGTGCATTTTTACCCATCCTAAGTGCACACACACAGCAGTGAACACACACACACACACCATGAACACACACCCGGAGCAGTGGGGCAGCCATTTATGCTGCAGCGCCCGGGGAGCAGTTGGGGGTTCGGTGCCTTGCTCAAGGGCACCTCAGTCGTGGTATTGAAGGTGGAAGAGAGCGCTGTACATTCACTCCCCCCACCTACAATCCCTGCCAGTATGAGACTCGAACCCGCAACCTTTGGGTTACGAGTCCGACTCTCTAACCATTAGGCCAAGACTTCCCCAGAACATTTGTTGTTCTCTCTATGATACAGGAACAGTTCATCATGCACGAAACAGAAGCTTATTACTGTAATGTCTCTGTTTCAGTTGGATTTATTTAAAATGGAACATAGAAAAATAGCGTAAAAAACAAGCAGTCTTGATGTTAAAATAGCTCTGTTATACCAATAATATAACATTATTTATTATGCCACCATGGACACATTGTCACACAAACAAACTCCACACAGAAAGACCTTCTGGCTCAGCTGCGGCCCAAACCAGGGTCCTTCTTGCTGTGAGGCTGTCATTTAATTTTTTGTTGTTGTTGTTGAACTTGGAACTAATTTCAGTAGCACCTTTTTTACAGTCCTGTTCCACATGTATATACTGTGTTATATTAATTACAACAACTGGGTAATAACTAGGTACTAACCCTGAACCTACCCCTAAACCTAAACTTAACTCATGTAGTGACCTTATATTACCCTTATATTACTGTAAGTACATGTAAGTGAATGTACTGTAAAGTGAAGTGAAAACTTTAATTTTTTGTTGTTGTTGTTGAACTTGGAACTAATTTCAGTAGCACCTTTTTTACAGTCCTGTTCCACATGTATATACTGTGTTATATTAATTACAACAACTGGGTAATAACTAGGTACTAACCCTGAACCTACCCCTAAACCTAAACGTAACTCATGTAGTGACCTTATATTACCCTTATATTACTGTAAGTACATGTAAGTGAATATACTGTAAAGTGAAGTGAAAACCTAATTTCTCTATCTCTGACATCCTTATTCATACTGTCATTGACCCAAATAAATATCCATCTATTCATTTTGACCCAAATAAATCAGGTTCTCAGGTCTTAGGCAGGGAAGCACCCACTCATATATTCTGTTGCTATTGCTATTCTGTAGTTATGTATTTATATGTTCATTTTCATTGAACATTATTTTAGCTTCATGATATTAACGTGTCAGTTTACATGTCACAGCATTTGTCAAAAGGATGTTTAGCAATACATATACAGTACACACGCTACTGTGTTTAAAGACCATTTATTGATTTTCACCTCCGGTTAATGACAAAAAAGCAAAATCACTGAGGGCAAACAGCAACCCAAAAAGAAAAAGAAAGCAAGCTGAAAGAATCAACATTTATAAAGCAATAATTCAGGCATGATTGCTGAATGATTGAACAATCTTAATGAGGATATTTATATTTGACTTCTTCAGCATACAAAACATTGCCATTCTTAAAGACTATTGTTTGTTTGCGAGCACCCTTTCCTGCATCGGGTAAATAGCGAGTCATCTTGCCATTAGTTGGATAGGAATGCATGCCATTCTGGAATGGGGTTGGTGGGACCATCATATTCATCTGAAAGAACAAAACAAGGAGGTTAGTTTTAATCATCCACTTGTTTCAGCATACTGATTATTCTTATGGCATTTCTGGGTTGTGGTAATAGTACAGTAGAAGTGACATCTCTCAGTTACAGAATTTGAACACAAGGGCTATTATTCTTCATAAAGTAAAGTAATAAATATTTCAGAGTGTTTCAGACACAATTACCTGGGGATAAGGCATCCCACCGAAAGGCATATTACCGTTACAGAAAAATGGCTGTGGTCCGTACCTTTCATTTATAAATGAGTCATGTTAATCATATGTTTTAATGAAGCTCAGTAAATGTAAATTGAATTGTAATTATTTTTATTACATTATTTTTAACTAATACATATATACTAACCCATAAGGCACCATGGGACCCATAGGATTCATCATCCCCCAAGGGTCAAAGTTCATTGTTGGAGATGTTTTGTAGTGGTGTGGTAAGCAGACTTAGCAGCTGAGAAACAGTAGAAGTCATTTCAAATAACTGAACACTTTTCCTGCACTTTATCTACTTTTTAGTTCATTTTTAGGCAGAAATAACAGAATGCAATGTAATGTTGTTTCAATGTATCTTGAGCACACTTAACAAAGTTTGGTACAAGTGATTGTTTAGATTGTTTGTTGCTTTTCTGATTAAACATAAAATAAATACAAGACTTAAAAATACATTCATTTTTATAGATTATTAAATACAGTGTTTTTGTATGACATAAATATGTACCAAAGTCATACATTTCATATAAGACCTTTGAATTTAATTTGATATTTCCTTACCAAAGCCTTTGTGCAGTGTTCAAGCAGCTCTTCAAAGCAATGAAAGTGATTCTACTTGAGCACCAGACATCTATACGCCCAAGGACACAACATCTCCACCCACTAATATGAACAAATAACAGGTATAGTCCTGAGGCAACCAAGAAAGAAACTGAAAGCAGCTATTATATTTGTTCTCTTTTCTACATTTCTAAGAGCATCGATGAAAATTCACCTTCTTTCTCAGACAAGATATTTGTTTCAACACTAAGCACATGGATTTATGTAATTGTATGCCTTTATTGATAGGGCCTTAGAAAGAAGAATTGGACAGTTTAAGGACTACAAGCCAATACTCAAAACAGGGTCTCCTGAATCGCTGTTGCGCTAAATTTCAGAGCGCTGCCTACAGGCTATGGAATCAAACGTACATACATTTTGCAAAATACCTAATAATAATAATCAAGCAAGAAAACTGGAAATAGGTCTATTTTTGCTAATATTTTGTTCAAAATCATGTTAATTAAGAAAGAACACTATAAGAATGAAACAGTATGCAATGATGTTAAAACCTGTGAAATTTCAAAAGACCAAAAAAAATTCTCCATGACAAACTGCAGCTTTTCCATGGTAGTTCATTCATTTAATGAGCAATGCTGCTTTCTCAAGTATTATAAAAATTGCAGTTAATATACTAATTGCAACAGTTCGTTTATTGACAAAAGAAACAGAATGACTGAAAATACACAACAAATCAAAATAGAGAGGGCTGTTTATCTGCTTGTAACTGTGTTTAGCACTTGCATGCTCGACAGGTGTCTAATGTCAAATCCCTCTATTAGTTTATGTTGCTTCATAAAAAAAGTATATTGCAAAATAATTAATAGATTTACATTGTACCTTCACTGTGTTTTCTAAGTTCAGCATGCACACGCAGCAAAAGTTGGCTAAGCATCAAAACTTTGACTAATACTGAAATAGGCCTAAAGTTTTGTTTCTATTCCTGTTAGACCTCCCCACATTTGCAAAAGCTGTTGTCAAACAGGATTCTGAATGAATGACACTTAAGAATGATAAATGGGACATTGTTTATGGGAAACAATGCAGAAAAACATAGCGTTTCCCATAAACCCATAATAATATTCCATAATAGATTAAAAAAAAAAAAAAAAATTTTTTTTAAAAGGAACAAGTACTCAACATTTTAGTTTCTTAAAAGTATTTTTGTACTTTATACACTGGTATTTACTTAAAATATACATGCACCATTTTTACATCACACTTTTTAAGTAAATCCAACTTGAAACAATTTTATGTAAATTAATAAGAAAACCTCTGTACATATGAGTTTTTTTTTTTGGACAGATTGCAATACTACTCTGAAAAACAAACAAACAAAAATCATGAATGTATAGTGCTGAAAAACGATGACAAAAGGCAGTTTTCCTTCCCTTTACTTTTTTTTAAAATTTTGCCATCTTCAACACGTTTCACTTCAAAATGGTTCAAATTCTTTACTAGTTTTCATGCTAGTTGACGTGACACATTTTAGCAACAATTCACTTTACGCATACTCTTGAGTTCATAACATTTCAAGGTTTTTGACAACTTTTGTACCTTTCTTTTGTGTGTGTGTGTGTGTGTGTGTATGTATGAAAAATTATATGATCGGTACGTCATGGCAACTTTTGAGTAACTAACTTTTGTGTAAATTAAGTTGAAATAACTTGTATAGCCACGTTGCTTATACTTAAACATTTAAGGTAGCAACTCCTTAAAATAGGAGTTTTTAAGTTAAAATAGGTAGATTTTTTTTTTTACAGTGATATTTGTTTGGTACCCTCAATTAACCTTTGATGCTGTGTGTTTATACACCTTAATAAAATAAATATATAAATAAGTCATCAAAGACAAAGGGATATGAAACCATGAATATAAACATTTTTAAGAACTGCAGATGTCTCCAACATTCATCCTCATTCAATATATTGTAACTAGACTATATGTGACCATGAGATTGAATGAATAAATAAGCTTTCAATTGATGTACAGTTTGTTATGATAGGACAATATTTGGCAGAGATACAACTATATGAAAATCTGGAATCTGAGGGTGCAAAAAAATCTAAATATTGAGAAAATCGCCTTTAAAGTTGTCCAAATGATGTCCTTAGAAAAATGCATATTACTAATAAAAAAATAAGGTTTTATATATTTACGGTAGGAAATTTACAAAATATCTTCATGATCTTTACTTAATTTCCTAATGATTTTTTGGCGTATTTTTGGCTATTGCTACAAATATACCCGTGCTACTTATGACTGGTTTTGTGGTCCAGGGTCACATATAGTCTACAGGTATGTGTATGTTAACTGTCGTTATTCTCCTGCATATTCTAGATTATGAGCTATTTGAAATGTCTGTGTGTGTGTGTGAGAGAGAGATTTCATATAAGCTAAATGGATGTTCAACAATATTAATTAAGGCTAGACGCATGGCTTTTAAATTTGGTTTCCTGAAAAGCATTCATCAAGGGAAAGGAATGGAATAAACATAAGCCATAATCGAGTATACACAACATTGTTTGATGAACATTTATTTTTATTGACCAAAAAAGCTAAATCATTGAGGACAAAAAGCAACCCAACAAGTACTTGATTCATTTCAGTTAATGACTTTGCAGAGACTGCAAAAATGTGAATCTTATACATAATTATAGATTTTAATTTCATACTTTCAGTTGATTCTGTAGAGATGGGACAAAGTACAGATCTTTAAATGGAATTATGGTAATTATACTAGTAATTAATTAATTTTAAAGATAGATAGAAAGTAGAGTGAAAAAATCTACACTCTGAATAAGCATAGAGATTAAGCAATAATTCATTTATATTTCCGAATGATTTGGTGTTGTGCATTAGATCTTGAAGAGCCGTATTTTGTTTCTTCAGCATAGACGATTTCGCCATTCTTTAGGACAATTTTTTGTCTGCGAGGACCGTTTCCTGAATTAGGATAATAGCGAGTCACTTCGCCATTTCCTGGAAGAGAAGGTGCACCACCCTTGAAGAAGTTTGATGGAAGGCTCATATTTGTTTGCATCTGACAAAAAAAAAGTTTTCACAAAAACATGGTGAGAACAAGTCCAATAGAATTACTAAGCGTTTTACATGCTCAGTTTATAAAGAAAATATTCACACACCATTACCTGTGCAAGAGTCATTCCATTTGAAGGTTCATCATCATCCGAATCATCATTATAGATAGGTCCTCCAAAGCTTTCATTTAAATAATAATAAAAATCAATTAAAAAATGATAGACGAGTATACATCTGAATGACAGATTGATCACTGACATTATCAGGATTTTGACACATTTACAGTTTTTTTTACAATCATTTCAATAACAGAACCTTCATGTCATTTTTCAAACATAATTCACAACCGATGATCAAAATGCACATTTTTCAAAACACTTAACACTTTTTCCAAATGCTTGGATACAATACACATGAACCAAAGATCTTTTGTTCATTGAATTCAAAATGACACAACTTAATATCAAAGTATTGCTATTTCAAAATGCAACTACATCTGAATCGAGCGTCTATTCATTTCATTACAATGATCTAACTATCAACTGATACAACTGCTCAAAATGTTACAAAACGGTTGCAAATATCTAAAGTAACGTTTCTATGATATTTCATAATAAATGAGTTTTATGAGAACCAATGCTTCTGCAAGTGGAAGGCTTCTTTAAAGATATGAACGCAATATGCAAAGTTTTGAACATTGGACAGCCTGTGTTACAAATAATGACTGTTTTGAGCTTTGTGTCTAGAGTTTTGAAAAATGACATCAAGGTTCTGAAATTAGTGACAAAATGATTGTAAAAAAAAAAGTAATACTTGCCCCTTTCAAGTGATTAAAATACTGTTTTATAAAAGGGTATACAATATACCTTTCCAAGTGGCTAATATTTCCACTGGTACAAATATACCTACCCAAAAGGTACTATCTGGTTATTCGGAGGCATACCCCAGTTATAGTTCATTGTTGGAGATGTTTTACTGTGGTAAGCAGATGCTACAACTGCGAGAAACAAGGAAATCATTTCAAAAAGCATCTACTTTAAATTAACTTCATAATTAGGCAGAACAACAGAATGCAATATAACTGTTGTTTCTGTGCATATTAAGTTGTGCAAATGTGTCTAGACAAAGTCAATATTAATGCAATATACGTTTTTTAGTACATATGTTGCTAAGCAGAGCCATTAAATGCAGAATAAAAATAAAATAAATTATAAAAATATATTTATTTTTGTAGACACTAATTAGTGTTTTTACAATACCATAAATATGCACAAAAACATATACTTTATGCAAGATTCATAAAATAAAATAAAATAAAATATGATATTTGCTTACCAAAGTCTTTGTCCAGTTTTCAAGCAGCTCTTCAAAGCAGTGAAGGTGAATAACCAGAGATCTATTTAAGCCCTTTTATACATCTCCACCCACACATCTACTGACAGGAGGGTAGCTAAGAAAGAAACTGAAAGAAAGAATTAACTTTGTTCTCTTATTTTTTTTTTTAACATTTCTTCTGTGTTGTATTTATACACCAATCTTGTTTGTAAAAAAGTTAGGTCATGTCTTGCATCAAAGGATGCAAGTTACTGTATGAAAAAAAAACAAAAAAGACTTGTCTAATATTAATCAAAACCAGTAGTTATTTGCCAAACAATGCAAGAGTTTGTGGCGGAGTTGAAAATGTATTCAATTAATTAATTTAATATTGCATTTCAGTACATTTTTTTTAATAGACCTTACTGTTGTTTCTGTGCATATTAAGTTGTGCAAATGTGTCTAGACAAAGTCAATATTAATGCAATATACGTTTTTTAGTACATATGTTGCTAAGCAGAGCCATTAAATGCAGAATAAAAATAAAATAAATTATAAAAATATATTTATTTTTGTAGACACTAATTAGTGTTTTTACAATACCATAAATATGCACAAAAACATATACTTTATGCAAGATTCATAAAATAAAATAAAATAAAATATGATATTTGCTTACCAAAGTCTTTGTCCAGTTTTCAAGCAGCTCTTCAAAGCAGTGAAGGTGAATAACCAGAGATCTATTTAAGCCCTTTTATACATCTCCACCCACACATCTACTGACAGGAGGGTAGCTAAGAAAGAAACTGAAAGAAAGAATTAACTTTGTTCTCTTATTTTTTTTTTTAACATTTCTTCTGTGTTGTATTTATACACCAATCTTGTTTGTAAAAAAGTTAGGTCATGTCTTGCATCAAAGGATGCAAGTTACTGTATGAAAAAAAAAAAAAAAAAGACTTGTCTAATATTAATCAAAACCAGTAGTTATTTGCCAAACAATGCAAGAGTTTGTGGCGGAGTTGAAAATGTATTCAATTAATTAATTTAATATTGCATTTCAGTACATTTATTTTAATAGACCTTAGTCTAGTCTTATTTATTGCCACTTAGTCAGGTTATTGCCATATTTAATTTTTCACAGGAATGTAAAATGAGGATGTGCGTTTGGTGGATTGTACTGTTGTTTAACAGCATATCAATCATTCATCAAAAGTCAGCCAGTCAGCCAGTCGCAACTATGAGAAATAAAAAACAGCAACTTTGAACCCAACATTCTAAAAAAAAAAAAATCTATTGTTGGAAACTAGTTTTAGTAAATCATAAAGTTTAACGACACTTACGTTATATATATAACAAGTAGCGTGACGTCTGTCACAACTTCTGTTACAAAAATACATGATTGTTTGAATCAACCTTGATTCATCATGAAAAAACTATGATAAACAAAACAGAGGCGCAAAATGGGGTGTGCAGTATATGCAGAGATTGGTAGTCTTAACCTATCAATTGTTTTTTTCACTGTAAACCATTAAGTCAATCAACATCTATGTTGTTGCTTGAGAGGGCAAAGTGATTAAGCATAATATCATTTCATTATCTCTGTCCTTCAAAAAATAATATAGTTGCGGTATGTTTGTGAATGGGCCTTCAGTTTACTTTCTAGAGAAACTGAGAAGATTGTTAACAGAGATGCAAACTTGCGCTGAAAATCTATGTTTTTGTCACCAAGGGCATGTTTGGAAGTTCAGGGGCCAATTTTGAGTTTACAAATACATTTTACTCACACTTTCAGTGTAATAATATATACTTCAGCATCAGATTTGTTACATTAATGACCTTTTTTTAGACATTTAAGTGGTACCATTTCTTATTGATGACCAGTAAACACAAGTGATGACAATAACATTCATTAATACACATTTTATAAATAGAACTTGATTTATCATTGTTTCTCCTCCTGTCAAGTTTCAAATATGTGGATCCATAATGGTGTTTTGGTGTGGATTGACCGGAGCAGAGTTGGTGTTTTCATACTATTCTTTCCTATGGAAGTTAAGCTTAGCACTCATGTATTGGATTGTGGGATTGACAAGCAGCCCGAAGAAAGTGTGCTGACTCAACTCAGCTGCTCAAAAAACTTCTCCAGTTTGTTCTAATGACTCAGTCATACTCATCTTTATGAAAACATAAAGTACAAAAATAGGTAGGATGGATTTGATATTAATAGCTAAGGATGGGGAATTTTATTCCGATCATTTGATTTGTGCTGGTTTTGGGGTTCATTAAAGAAGGGAAAATGTAAAGACATTGCAGATGTCAAAATGTCAACACATTATAAATGTCATATTCGATAATTAAATCTCTAATAAATGATGAATGGGTTAGTCGTGACTGGCAGTGCTTCGGCTCGCGTGCTCAGAGTATCAGAGTAATCAATGCGAGAGAGAGAATGGAGAGAGCTGTGGAAGCGCACAGGTGGAGCAGAGAAGCAAAACTACTGTTCAGGGTTTCAAGTACAGGTCAGTTTCTTCTGTAAATATGCTATTGTAGTTTTGTCTTTGTTTACTTAAGCAGCAGCAGCCCATTGCTTCTCAGTTCCACCACAAGAGGTCCCTGTCTTCCTTTATGTTCCCACAATTCTACACACACCTGTCCCTATTTTGTTGTAATGAATAACTTGTTAAATAACCTGAAATGCTTATTCTGCATTTGCAACATTTTTATCTTATATCATATCTGCTTATTGCACCAAAATCCCAAAATGTTATATTTAATGCTTATTCAATTGTTTTTTAGAAGAGAAAAGGGGGAAAAATTAGAAAATGAAAATTTTGTTCTGGTTTTGCGATCTTTGACTGAAGAGAAAATTTCCTGCTCTGTTACAGATTTTGTGAAAGTTCGATTCTAAGCTTTAAGGGCAACACATAAATGCATTATGGACTTTCGCCACAGTTTATTGACACAAGAAAGAAAATGTTTTACGATGAATGAATAGAGTGCTTTATTGTGTATTGCTGTGCACCCAAAGCGCTTTACAATCATGTGGGCACACTCACCAGTGTGCAGCATCCACAGGACAGAGCCAATCAAGTGGATGGGTTTTATTAGGAGGCCATGATAGACAAGGGCCAGTGGCGGCAATTTGGCCAGGACACCAGGGGTACACCCTTTACGAGAAGTGCCATGGGATTTTTAATGACCACAGAGAGTCAGGACCTCGGTTTAACGTCTCATCCGAAGGACGGTGCTTTTTACAGTATAGTGTCCCCGTCACTACACTGGGGTGTTAGGACCCACACAGACCACAGGGTGAGCACCCCCTGCTGGCCTCACTAGCACCTCTTCCAGCAGCAACCTAGTTTTCCCAGGAGGTCTCCCATCCAGGTACTGACCAGACTCAACCCAGCTTAGCTTCAGTGGGCAACCAGTCTTGGGCTGCAGGGTGATATGTACATATGGTACGTGATATGTGGGTGTATACAATACACAGTAGATACCTATTTAAGTCCTCTGAGTAAAACAAGGCATTACATATTGGATTTACTGTGATGATTTGAAGGTTGGGAAAACTATTAGTGATAACAAATTAAAGTGTAAGTGCAAATAGACAGTATAATTTGATTTAGATTAGAAAATAATTCATCATAATTTGATGTATTCTATACCTCATAAGAAGAAACAGCATAGTTGTTTCAGGAAGACCCCAAATAGTTTTTATTTTTCAAGGAGCCTTTAATCAGTTCTAACATTCACTTCTTCAAAGGCAGCAAGTTGGCTGGTCCTCATAGTTTCAGACAGTGCTGGTCCTCCCTATACGTAAAGTAGGCTAGCCTACACAGGTTGCGTAGGGCCCCTCAAACCACCAGGGGCCCTCCTTGCTCCTAAAGATGATTTGATGGCTAGGCCTGTGCAGTTAATACAATTTTAGTTTTGTTTTTGATTTTGGCTTTCAACAATTATAAAAACACCATGCTGCGTTTCGTTCTTTTCCTTTAATTTCTTTAATTACTAAGTTTCACTTCAGTTTATTGGTGAAAGAAATAATTTTTTTTAAACATGCCCTTTAATGTAACTCATAATCCTTATGCCTTTCATTGAATACTACAAATGACATTGAAGACGCAGACATTGGAAAAATTAGTAAGAACAAGCTACAGTATATAAAACAAAAATTCAAATTTTGGCCAAACAACTGGTGAGTAGTTCACTCCATCATTTTATGTTCTGAATACCTTGATTACCACAAGATTTCACCGTGCAGAGTTTATAGTGCAACGCATAGCAAGGCTATGTGATGAAAATCTACTTACATTAGATGCAATTGACAAATTAGAAGTTTCTGTTCATGTTCATCATCAAATTGTAATAAAATCAATTAGCATTTGTTTTATTTGAGAGCCTGCATTTTTAAAAATAAAGTAAAATAAAGCAATTGAAAACATTTTAGAGTGTACTGATAAAATCAAAGTAAACAAATGTTTCTTTGAATTGAAAATGCAGGAAACATTATTATCAGTTCTGATTATTTTTAAACATGCATTATTGTCCTGATATAGCACTAATATCTATTGATTCTAAAACAGAGTGCAAAACTGTGGGAAATACACACTTCAAAGATAAATTTACTCTCAGGATGAATGAAGCAAATGCATGATGACGTTTGGGGTCTCCACTTTTCGAGTCCGCCAGAGGGAGCCAAAATATTAGTCCAGAGCAACGTTCACCTGTGTATGCATATTCCTCTTTTGGATACCAGATGGCTATTATTTAATAAAGTGCAAATGAATTTTAACACATTTCAATGTGTGATATACTACATGTTATTAATGACAGAAAAAGTAGATAAACACATTGATGTTTTTCACATTTTAATGATTTATACTTTACATCAAATGAGACAAAATGAATGTTGAATGAATATAAACAGGATATCAGCAATGACAAAAAAAAAAAACTAAAACCAATTTCTTTAAAAAAAAGAAAAAGAAAAGAAAAAAGCATTAACCTGCGTAAAATGAGAGTGCTTGCCAACGTTTTTCAGAACACAAGTCTAGTGTTATTTTTAAGAATCTTTGGTTATTTGCACTTTCTCATATTTAACGATTCTCCCTCCCTTCGTGACGATCTCTTTATATTCTAGGGCTCCCTTTTCCTCAATGTAGCGTTCCTGAGTCACTTTTCCGGTTTCAGGGAGAGGGCAAGGAAATGACATCAGAGACAAGTGCTTGTTTAAGGCCTCCCCTCTAACCAGTACCATTGCCTTTCCCAGCTCTCTCTGCTGAGGTGGATCCTGTCGATAATATAACATAGGAGGTTTATTTGCCTCCACTTTAGGACCAGGAGGTCCTGGTGGACACCACTTTTGATTTGGCCTCATGTCAATTCCATGTGTCACTGTGATGTCTCTTGTGATGTCTTTTGGTCTAATGTCTGCTGGTTGAGGTGAAGCAGCTCTCCTGATGTCTGTGATGACTCCAGCCATAGTACTTCTGTAATTGGGATTGGGTTCCACCATCCTGGACACTGGATTACAGTATGGCTGGTCTTTTAGAGCTTCACGAATCTTGACAGGAGACACAAATTGGGTTGGTAACCTGATCCTGGCGCAGAGTTCTGCTATGATTTTACCCATGGCCCAAACGTCTGAGCGTTTGTCACGCACGCCATTATTCTGCAGGATCTCTGGAGCTGAATATGCTTCATTGCCCAAGTTTACTGCAGAGGTGAGTCCGTTTCTGGAGAATTTAGCCAGTCCTAGATCAATGATCACAGCACGGTGGGTTTGATGCTCCACCTGAAATAGAATGAGAAAAGTACGCTTCATTGCTCATGACCACACATAGGGGAAAAATTTTGAAAAAGGTATTTTTTTCTACTACAACACCTTGGAAATTTAATTGAGAGAAAATTGAGACATATAATCTCAAAGTCTGTATTTAAAAGACACAGATTTCAATATGAGCGCAAGCATTCCTCATTGAATCCTTCAAAGGAACTTTAGGAGCAACATGATAGGAGCAAGTTGATACCTCTGAACAGTAAAATGAAAACACATTTTCTATTCTTGGCCCACTGAGGAGCATTTGTGTCTCACCATGATGTTATCAGGTTTGAGGTCTTGGTGGACGATGTCTTTACTGTGCAGATAGAGCAAACCGTCACACATCCCAGTGATGATTGTGCCTTTCACTGCTGGAGTCAGCTGAAGAAGACAAGAAGACATTGTTGCACTTTGGCTCCACTAATATAATCTAAAGCATAATTTTAAAGATGTTGTAAAGAAATTTTGTCATCACTTGAGGTGTCATTTAATGTGCAAAGACCCAGGTTTAAATCCTGATTTAATAAATATATATGTGACCCTGGACCACAAAACCTGAAATTGAGATTTATGCATAATCTGAAAGCTGAATAAATAAGCTTTCCATTGATGTATGGTTTGTTAGGATAGATACAACTATTTGAAAATCTGCAAAAAAATCAAAATACTGAGAAAATCGCCTTTAAAGTTGTCCAAATGAAGTTCTTAGCAATGCATATTACTAATAAAAAATTAAGTTTTTATATATTTACGGTAGGAAATTTACAAAATATCATCATGGAACATGATCTTTACTTAATATCCTAATGATTTTTGGCATAAAAGAAAAATCGATAATTTTGACCCATACAATGTTTTTTTGGCTATTGCTACAAATATACCCCAGCGACTTAAGATTGGTTTTGTGCTCCAGGGTCACATATGTTAATTAAACTGAGCAAAATGCAAGTGAACTTGGCTAGGTGTCAGTACAGAAAACATTTTAGTAGCTTTATAGAATGTACGGTTTATGAAAAAAAAGAAGACAGAGACAGAATTACTGAAGTAAAGGCTTTATTTGCAACAGGACATAACTGCAAGATAACAAAAATATGCAATACTGTTGCCATTTACTATATGAAAATACTAAATATACAAACATAAAAAGCCACAGATTAAAAAAAAAACATAAATTAAAAAAGTCATCTTCTAATCTGCCTGGTCTTCTGCATTCGGCCACATGTTCTCATCTACATCACACCTGATATCTTCTTCTCTGGCAAGGTATGCCTTTTGGTATGCCTTATGCACCCCTGGCAGTGTTCAGCTGTTGATGTCTGGGCATGCTGCATCCAGGAGGGACATTTGGTCCTGTGGACGATGCTCAAAAACCTTCCATCTCTAGGCTGAGAAAAACTCCTCAATGAGGTTGAGGAAAGTGGAGTAAGGGGCAAGGAAAATGGACATCATTCTCGGATGGGTGTCAAACCAGGCTGTGACTGCACGGGAATGGTGGAATGCCATATTGTTTCATGTGATCACATATATTGGCAAGTGGTTTCCCACCCGTCACCTTTCGACCTCTGGCACCAGTCTTTCGTGCAGGTCTTCTAAAATCTCACATTCATGCAGGAGTGCACTTTTCCACACAAGATCAGCCCAAAGAGGTCCTCTTTTTCTGTATACCATATGATCATGCGATTGAAAGAACCTCAACACCTGAGTGTGTTTCCTAGATGGGAATCAGCTGTAATTTATATATTTGCATAACCTCAATCAGCTGTTTCTCATTACTGAATAAAAAACAGGGGATGTATTTGTGTTTCAATTCACAATATGAAAAGCTGTTCACTTTGACTTTAGCCTATATGTTTAGGTTTAGAACATGGTTATCTGCTCTGACATACAGTGTGAAAGCATTTGTAAATTTGGCAGTAAAAATCCATTGTTTTGGTCTTGGTTGAGCTTGTTTGTAAAAGAAGTTCAAGCATTTAAAAATTGTGATAAATGTATGCATTTTGTGTCAAAGCAACAAGAAATGCGTTAATTGTATAGCCTACACAGATGGATGTTGTACTAACTGCATTAAGAGTTTAGGAAAATTGTTAAAAGTATTGACAAAAAGTATCATAGCGATTGTAAAAAAAAAAAACCTGTAGTATTATATTACATGGACAAAAAGCAGCAAATCAGGACATTCTGCTAAACTTCTCAATCTGTTTCACTAAAGAAATAAATCATACAAGGGTAAGTATAGGATGATAGATTTTTAATTTTTGAGCTGTGGTAGACATCCTTACCTGTATTTTAGAAAGCTGTACTTTGAAGATGGTCGTCTCAAGATCTTCCCCAAAGATGAACTCCAAAGGAATGTTCCACTTGGAGTCTTTTATCCAAGGTTCACCAAGAAGCTTCACCACGTTTGTATGCCGAGCATTACTGGTGTTAAAAAAGTGTGCTTCATGGTTATAATTTAACCTCAGTTAAAATAGTTACAAATTAAGAAATATTAAATATACATACTGATATACTTTGCATTCTCTCTCCAGCTGTTGTCTGCTGATGACTCCTAAAGGAACTCTCTTCACAGCAGCCCATGTGTCTCCAAACTTCTCCTTGTATATTTTCCCAAAGCAGCCTGCAGCCAGTGTTTGTGTGGAGTACGCCATCTAGTGATGCTGTTAGTACAGTACACATCAATATGAGAAACTATCAATCCATCTATCTACATATCTATCTACACTCTCAGAAAAAAAAGGCACAAAAGCTGTCACTGGGGCGGTACCCTTTCAAAAGGTACTAATATTAACCATTTAGATACTAATATGTAGCTTTAAGTAGCTATCTATCTATCTATCTATCTCTCTATCTATCTATCTATGCCAGAAATCTGTCAGAAATTTCAATGCCAGTATCTTCATGTCAGTATTTGTTTTCATATGCAATTGTATGTACTCAAAACAGGACTGTCTTTAAATAGACATCACCAACAGAAAATAATGTAATCTGGGTCATCTAGCTTTAAGTAGCTATCTATCTATCTATCTATCTCTCTATCTATCTATCTATCTATCTATGCCAGAAATCTGTCAGAAATTTCAATGCCAGTATCTTCATGTCAGTATTTGTTTTCATATGCAATTGTATGTACTCAAAACAGGACTGTCTTTAAATAGACATCCCCAACAGAAAATAATGTAATCTGGGTCATCCCCCCCCCCCGTTAGTCAATTTATATAATCACATGGATAAGTGTCTAAATGTCTACATAGTTGTAAAGTCATAAAGTCATACACTTTTTCTTTAAAACCTACCTGACATTCTACCTGATCAAGTTACCTTAAGATATGTAGTAGAAAAACTTCATTTTAAAGCTAAAGATTCATTAGCGCACATCCATTAACACGGGGAGTTTTATTGGAATGCCTTTGGGCAAAACCTGCTGTTTTAAGCCTGTACATGCTGCTGGGAAAATGCTGTCAAACTGGATCTGGATTGCAAAAGTAATCATAACCCTTTCACACAAAGAATACATCAAGCCATCTTTCCTTTAAGTTTATGGCTGAATATTTGTTAGCTTAAATTACCCTCCTACCCACCTCCCTCCACCCCCTGGAAACAAAATAGTTTAGGTATGTTTCCCGCCCATATCCTCAGTGTTATGATTATCCAACCATCACAAATACCCTAGTGCAATTACACAGACAAAAGAAGTGGTTCCTTGATAACCATGAACTAGAAGAAAGAACAGAAACCATGTCATCACTATCACTGACATGAAACCTCTAGCTGTAATCACTGACCTTCATAATAACACACAACAAAATAAGAGTTTGGTTCAATGGTCACTGAATTTTCTTACCTGTATCAGCAGGCTGATGGCAATGAATGTGCTCAAATAAAACAGGAACAGTGATTTTCTTTGCTAATTACCTTCCTTCTATAACCACACCCTCGTATTTCAACACTGAAAGGACACCTGAAGATGACATAACCAACCAGATAAGACAGAGAGAGAGAGAGTTGCTAGTTATCATACAGTGAAAACTCTGGGTTTTCTTCGGTAAACTCAGTTTCTTTCAGCCTCCTCTCACTTTTTAAAGCGTAAGCGATGTTTAAATACCTCATTCATTCATTCACACTGCACAAATGGTTTTCTATTTGTAGAAGAGCATTTTTGTCTATTTCAAGTACAAATATCTAAAAATTATTAAGTTAAAGGGTTAGTTCACCCAAAAATGAAAATTAGCTTGTGTTTTACTTACCCTCGAAGCATCCTAGGTGTATATGACTTTCTTCTTTCAGACGAATCCAGTCGGAAGTGTTTATTACGTTTGAAATATGGATATTTTTCTTACAAAAACACATGGATTCGCTACAGGGGGCCTTTATTCATCCCCCGGAGCCATCTGCGGCACGTTTTATTATGAATGCGCAAGCTTTATTTGACGACTTGTGGACTGTTCAACTGCAACACCCGCTGACTGCAATGATAGAGCTTGGAATAGCCAGGACAATTTTTAATATAACTCCGACTGGTTTCATCTGAAAGAAGAATGTCATATACACCTAGGATGCTTCGAGGGTGAGTAAAACACAGGCTAATTTTCAATTTTGGGTGAACTAACCCTTCAAGATGCATTTTCTATAGATTAACAATGATATAAGATATTTAGTCTTGTTTTCTGGGGGAAACAAGTGCATTTAAGTGCATTTTACGTAAAATGTAAAATTGTCCGCCATATGGCAAGAAAAATTTGCATAAACAACTTTGCACAAAGGGGAAGAATGGCAGTCTAAACAGAGAGAATCCATGCCTGTAGTGCATGGACATCCAAATGATAAAATCTGGCAAATGTAAACGGCGACTACCAGCCGGCGGCCGCACAAATCTCACCAATAGAGATCATGCCCAGGAGGAGGCCATCCCCCTTGTGGAGTGGGCCCTCACACCTATGGGGCATTGTAAGCCTTCTGAGGCGTAAGCCAAGGCTATCACATCTACAATCCAGCGAGAGAGTCGCTGCTTTGTGGTTGGCAGTCCCTTCTGGCGGCCTGCAAAGCAAACAAAGAGCTGCTCTGACTGCCTAAACAGGCTAGAGTGTTCTAAATACACTCTCAGTGCCCTCACTGGACAGGGCAAGTTAGTACCCTGTTCACCATCTGTAACGGGGAGTGCCAACAGGGTGATCACCTGTGCTCTGAACGGAGTCGAGAGCACATTAGGAACATAACCATGTCTTGGTTTCAGGACGACCATACAGTCGTTAGGTCCAAATTCAAGACATAAGGCGCTAACTGACAGCGCTTGCAAGTCACCCACTCGCTTAACCGACGCTAGGGGCCGCAATTCGGCCGAACTGAGAGGCTCAAAGTGGGGCCCTCATAGGCCCCGCAGGACTATAGACAAGTCCCAGGACGGCACAGTCTAAGGCGGGTTCAGCCTCCAAGCACCTCTCAAGAACTTAACGACCAGGTCGTTTCTGCCGATCGATTGGCCAGCTTCGAGAGAATGGTTCGCTGCGATAGCTGCCACATACACTTTGAGCGTAGAAGGGGCGTGCCCCTCATCCAACATCTCCTGTAAAAAGGTTAGCACGTGGGACACATTACATGATACTGGGTCCAGACTATGTGCAGAGCACCAGTTACGGAAGACTGACCATTTTTGTCTGTAAAAGCGTCTTGTAGACGGCGTTCTCGCCTCTAATATGGTATTGCTTACTCTCGCTGGGAGTTGATTAAGCTCCTGTCGAGGCACCATACATGAAGGCTCCACAGCTCCGGCCGGGGATGCCAAATCATGTCTTTCGCCTGCGAGAGAAGATCCCTCCTCAGTGGAATGGGCCACGGGGCTGCTGCTGAGAGCTACACTAGCTCTGGGAACCAGGCTTGGTTTCTCCTGAGCGGGGCCACTAGGAAGAGTGAGCACTTGGTCTCCCTGACCCGCCTGACAACCTGAGGAATCAGGGCGATCGGGGGGAAAGCGTACAGGCGAGCACTGGGCAAGTTGTGGGCCAGAGCATCTTGCTGTATCGAAAAGTATGTTGGGCAGTGAGAGTTGTCTTCTGAGGCGAAAAGGTCGACCTCTGACTTCCTGAAGACAGCCCAGATTTTCAGAACCGTTTGAGGATGTAGCACCCATTCGCCTGAGGATACACTGCCTCTGGACAGCATGTCTGCGCCAAGGTTCAACCTGCCCGGCACGTGAACCGCCCTTAATGAGAGGAGTTCTATTTCTGCCCATAGAAGGAGGCGTCGAGCCATCCTGTAAAGGGAGTGCGATCTGAGCCCGCCTTGGCAATTGATGAAAGCCACCACTGTCATGCTTTCCAACTGGACTAAGACGTGGTGCCCTCTTAAGGCCGGCAGCAAGGTTTTCAGGGCTAGGAAAGCCGAGGGGCTGACCAGAAGCCGAATGCCGGATTGCCCTCCAACAGGGCACCCCAACCCGAGTTGGAGGTATCTGTTGCAACCACCTTCCTTCTGGAGGTCAGACCCAACCGCACGCCTGTTTGAAACAGGTGGAGGGTTGTCCAGGGAACCACATCTTTGACACAGCGATGGTCTTTCCTGAAACAAAGTTGTACCAGGCGCCAGGCATGGGGTGGAACACGGGCTTTGAGCCAAAATTGAAGTGGCTGCATATAGAGCAGGCCCAGAGGTATCACAGAGGCGGTGGCCACCATGAGACCGGGCAGTTTCTGAAAAACCTTCAAAGGACGTGTCGTCCCAGGTTTAAAGGATGACACCAATTGCTGAATGGTCAGGGATCGTTCCGGCGTGATCCATGCTCGCATTCGAGCAGAGTCTAATGTCATTCCCAGAAAGACAGCCTGCTGTCTGGGCAACAGCTGACTCTTCTGTGGGTTGATCTTCAACCCGATGTGCTCTAAGTGGCTGAGCAACAGCGTCCAGTGAGTGACCAATTCCCGTTGTGATTTGGCTAGAATCAGCCAATCTTCGAGGTAGTTCAATTCACAGATTCCAATCTTTCTGTTGTAGCCTATTTTTTATTTATTTGATTATTTAAGTTGCATTTTCTGCATACTTTTATTTTTGGACTAATAATAAAGTCAACCAATTGTATGTGAGAGAGTCAGTGGTAATATCAATGCGTTCCTATTGGTCAGTGTTAGCGGAGCTCAGCTTAGCCTGACAGTTAGCCTGCTCCGGACCAGGTTAGTTTCCCAGCATGAGTTGCCACAGTGACTGAGCTTGAGCTATGGTAATTTTGCTTTATGAAACCAAACCAAATAAAGTGAAAATAAGTCAGACAAACTGAAATAAGCCTGGCTTATTTAATTATTTGGTAAACTTGTTTTATGAAACAGCCCCCAGAGTGGATTGAACTAACTCAGTTCAGCTGTTCTGAAATCGAAAACTCCAAAGTTTCCCATCTTAGGGTAATTCAACTCAGAGTTCAAGTTTAAACTCAGACTTGGTTGAACCTCCTTATTGAAACGGGCCCCATGTACACACACACACAAAATTTGAGAGGGGGTTTCTGGGACTTAGAAAATAGCATCCGGAATTATAAGGACATGGTCCCTGTCCTCATAAACCCAAATATCCCTGTAATGCTGGTGCGCATTCAGGTCAAAAGTCCTTGTAAACCACAAAAACCAACACACACACACACACACGTATATGTAATATTAAACAATTATTATTAAATAAATTAATTTTATATTAAAAATGACATTATTACCATATAAAATTATATAAATATATTCCCTTTTAAAAACAAAGACTTCAAGTGAAATGACTGTACAATATTTTGGTTAAATATGTTTCCTCATTTTCACAATGTGTCCAGAATAGATCTAAGAATATACAGATTACAATAGGTTTTTGTAGTTGAACTAAATATTACACACACCTAAAAGAAGAGTCATGTCGGTCAAGTCAGAACAAGACAGGGACTATTTTAAGTGTTGAGCAAGAAGAGACTAGTGTCCTCAAAAAAACATCTATAATCTGTTCTGTTTCTGTGGTGTTATTAGGATTAGTGGGGAATCTTGATTGACTAGTTTTTATTAGTTATTTTGTATAGACAGACATATGATAACACTGTCCAACGTTTATTGGAAATGTGGCACAGATGTGTATTATTCCTTAGTTGTATATTTTAATGTTGCTGTTGTATTTGTATATTATATTGGATAAACTTTTTTAAATTGCAAAGATGGAAATTATATTAGATTGTTTTATTTTATCACAATATTTTTTAATTTTTTAATAAATTCCACTACATTTATTTAAAAAACTCCAGGTGTTTTTTTTTAAATTATTTCTCTTAATTAAATGTTTAAAACAAAACATGTTTTCTTAGAAATATTTCTCAATTAGTCAACATTATGTAGGGTTTTCCCTATTTCTCAATATCTCTTTCCATCCTGTTGGCATTTTGTAAAATCCCTTTTAAAAACAAGCCAGTTTCCTTAACGTCATCACCCTACAGGAAGTGACATCGATTTGTTTGGAGGGAAAACAACAGCACAAATTGGCTGTCAGTGAGTATTTGCAATGACTTTGTGCTCTGTGATGGTTTATGGTTAGTTGGTGTCTGTCACTTTAAAACATCTGTCACGTTTGATAAAATTACAGGAATAAGTTATAATATCAATTTATAATACGAAAATCTCCCGAAAGATACAAAAAACTCACACACAAAACTCGGCTCGTGCATATGTTGAGCCCAATGTTATGAAGCCAACAGATGGCAGTGTTGTAATGAAGTGAAAATTGATTTTCTTATGTGAGGCCCGTTTTAATTTTGAATTATAGATTTGATATAATAGCATGAGCTACTAGAGTAGTAATTATTATATAGTGGTGGAGTATTAATATAGAGGTTGTCTTTTCATTAGTCTGTCTCTCTCTTTAAAGAGACGCAACCCTTTTGAAGAATAGCTGTCAATAGCTTCTGTCATTGTTTTTAAGCCTTATTGTCTTGTTGAAATGAATTATTTATAACAGATGTGACACAAAATCAACTTGAGGCTTGTTGATTGCTAAACTTTGTATATTAGTTCGTTCAATTACGACCAGTTTTATATTACCAATTCTGAATTGGTAATAGTATAAAACTGGCAATTCACCTTAAATGATTAAATTATTATGTAAATGTCCTTTTTGTTTGTTTTATATGGAAATGAATCGCAGAAGAACATAATATTTTCTTCTTGTAGAACTTCTAGACCAGATGTGCAGGCTTGCCATTATTATGCTTATTTCAGCCTCAAACTATTTCAGTTTAGTCATTTATGATGCATTACATGTTTTCCCCTGATGCTGGCCAAAGCATAAGAGAAAATGAGATTGAATTATGGTCTATCCACTCTGATCTCCAAAATAACCCTTTAATTTATCAGATTGCTGTGTGGTTTGATGGTGATGAGGGACATTGAGCTGGCAGGCTTGTAAAGCGGTGGTTGCTGTAGGTCAGATTGTTGGAGGGAGACGCTCTACGAGCCCCATGCATCCCTGTGTTGATGGTCCAGTAGACTGAGTGCATGTGCTCCACAGTGTCCAGTATGAGCTCACACTTTAGCCAGAGGACTTTAGGACCAAACTGAACATCAAACCGCTTTTATAAATGGCAATTGAAACTAAAGCATTGGTGAATAGAGTAGGGCTGCACGATAAATCGAGATGGAATCGAGATCGCGATTCGACAGAAGCTGCGGTTGTCATGTGTATCTTTCAGTGAAGCACGGTTCTGTGATCAGCAGTAAATCTCCATCCGAAGGCCAGAGGGCGCTCTCGCGCTGAAACTCCAAATACGCCTCGCAGAAGAAACCCAGGAAATCGCTGCAGCTGAATAAACAGAAGATTTAACTGCTTATATTGATTCAGTGTGACTAATAAACACAGGACTATGGCAATATACGGTTTATCTGAGTTCTTCTTATTATAATTTCCATTAAAATAAAGATAAATGCCTTTATCACTCTCTGGCACTTTGCAGGAATAAAGTACAAAACTGGGCATGAAAATGTCATTTTTTTCCTTTTTCTCAACATATCAGTATAAAAACCATTTGTTTAATTTAACATTTATAAAATGTTAATCATCAGACTCAGGAGGTTAGATTGAATATTGTATGAGTCCTTTAATTTCTGTTCATTTTTCATGAGGTTTGCCATTTTTGCAGGCAATTTACTAAAGTTAAAAACCCTGGTTTGTGTAGGTTTTTTATTGTTTTTTTATTATTATGTTTAATCAATAAACAAAAAAATACTATATCAGAATATTTAAAATAACATTTAAAACATAAATATGTCTTTAGTAATTGGTTAACGTGACTAGGATGTACAGTATACTGAAAACAGTTTGAAGTCAGAAATTGTTAGTAAATCTCACTAACAAATAATAAAGAAAGTAACAAACATATTTAAATAGTATTTTCTTGTGAAATGTAGTCCAATTGTCTTTTTATCATTTTATTTACAACTTCAATTTTTTTTCAAAAATTGGGCAGTACAAAATGAAGAGGTTTTTTTTTCTTCAGAAACAGTCAGTGAAAGGCCACTTCTTTATTTTAACATTAATAAAATGTTGATTGATGAGCTCAGGAGGTCAAATTAAATATGCATCATTTATTTTCTATAAATATTTTGTGAGGTTTGCCATTTTGCCATTACAGTTTTATCACGTTCAAGCAATAAACATTAAATACTTTGTGTCTCCGATGTCTCTAATATTCATGGATAGTGCCTTCTGCTGACATTAAGCATTTGATATTGTATCCTTGATTGAAGTGTCATGAGTGACAGCGAGTTTTTGATGAATGACACACAACTGCCTGTCATGGGCTGTCAGTGTTTGTTACCATGGCGATGATAACGAATGGCGTGTCCCGCTGCTCGTGAGATCTCCTAATGAGGCAGTTACAGTAGAGGTCAGAGGCAACGAGTGTTGTCTGTAATTGCATCACGCCCACAGAGAGACAGAGTAAATTCGTCTTTTAAAGAACAAATGAACCTCAAAGACAACATGAGTCATACGTATTAATTTTTCTTCCTTTCTTTGTCATTTAAATAGACGTGAGTCAGAACGAAACACAGGCTCTTCTGATCACCGATTGTGTATCTCGACAGTCACTTCTGTTGTTCAACAAACCAGAATTGACTGTCTTTGAAACGCTGTGTTAAATAGTTAAAACAAGAATCGGCAGCTGGATCTTTTACTATTCATTTGACAGATTAATCCCAAGCACTGCAGTTCAATTTGACCTGTTTCTTTCTCAGCTCTGTTGTCGTGTCGACCCACATTTACTTTGATACTCTCAGTGAACTCAAACCTCCCAGCACCCTTAGAAGAGGCAAGATGTTATTCACTGAATTTGCATATTATTTACATGCAGCTGTACCTGATATCCAATCTTTTTAAAATCCCCAAATCATGCCACTCCTTTCTTATAATAGCTAGTTATCAACATTATATTTAATAAAAACAACTAGCTATTTAGTGAATATTAAGTCTGAAGGATAGTTAAAAATCCTCTAGGTATTTTTCAGCCTTTTGATGATGGTCAATAACATCTCAATATTTAGGTATTTGCTCTGAAATGCCTTAAAAAAAAAGATTTAGTTTTTCTTTATGGATGGATTATATCTGGTCAGATTTACATTTCTGTGTGCATATTTACATTTGCATACTGTAGATTTAAAAAATAATAATAATAATGAGAAAATCAAGATGTATCCACAGAAAGCAAGTCTTTATTTTTTTTTTTACAGACAATTTTGCTTCTCAAGTACATTTATCTTGTTTTAAGCATATCTAGATATACTGGAAAACAAAACAAAAAAATACTAGTTCAGAAAATGATTTTTTTTCATTGCGTTTGGTATGCAAATCTGACATTTGGATTTTCAACTTCAGAGAGCAGTCAATGGGTAGATAATCTTTTTTCCTAATGGCAAATGTGTAAAATCCACAGATACAAACAATTCCCTTCATGGGAAGTGCTGTTTTACTCTAAGTTCTAGTTCAACGTCAACCAGAATTTCATTTAGGCCTACAGTGAACTTAAGTTTGAAGTCCAATGTCAATCAGCATAGAGTCAATTTTGAGGAGTAGCTAAGTATGTGGCTTGGTTGATACTACAACTTTTTCAACTTTTCCAAAAACAAGATCTTATCACTAAACTAAAGCTATTTATATCACCATATAGTAACTGATTACATGTAATCTGGATTACGTAATCAGATTCCAAAAATTAAGTATACTTGTAATTAGAGTATATTGCATTTCTAAATGTTCATAATCAGATAAGCTTTTTTTAATTTATTTTTTTGGACATGATTACTTATTTTTCACGCAATGACAGTAAATTATTCATCATTTAGATTAACCCCTATGCTCCCCCCCTTCCTTTACATTTTTCTTTCTAAATGAACCTACCACTCTTCTAGTTTGGGAAACCCTGCTCTGATAATATTTAATGCATTTGATCATGTTGATGACAAAGAATGGACTATATTTTCTTTTTTCTTTTCGTTTTCTTTCTTTCTTTGATTCCATTTCGATTTAACGTGCAGCCCTAATATGTTACACAATAATCCCATTCAAATCTATGTGATGAACAAGTTAGATCAAAAGTAATCAAAAAGTAGTCAGACTACATCACCTAATATGTGTAATCCAGATTAAGTTACTAACTGCAATTTTCGTCATGCAATTTGTAATCAGTAGTGGTAGGGTGACCATATGTGCCATTTTCCCAAGACGTAACAAATCCTGGCCAGGACGCGTCCTGGGAAAATGGCATGTATGGTCACCCTAAGTAGTGGACTACAATTTGTAATATACCCAGCACTGTAAATGATTAATGTTGTGTTTTGTTCTTTTTATATTTAGTGTAAATGTATCTGTTTACTGTTCAAATTTAATCTGTTATATAGTTTAAAGCAGTGGTCGCCATCAAATTTGAAGTACAATCTGGGATGTCTTTTTCTATTAATTCTTCAATAGGTAGATCTTGTCTTTCATAAAGGCCGAGGTCAGGGATCTTGGGCCTAAAAAGGTTGGTGACCACTGGTTTAAAGCTATAACTCTAATTGAGGTTCATTCTTTAAAAGCTCATTATTTTGTGCCAGAAAAATACAGCTCCAATTCAATTGTTAATTATATTTGCAGATATTTATAAACTGATACTACTTAAGAGGGCAAACTCTTTTTGTTGACTTTTTTTTTTTTGTCAATTGCTTATATTTTTAAAAAGGGTTGATTTACTTCAGATATGAGTAACTTGTGGTTATGTTGTTGAATGGGAAGGATACATTACACATTTGGAGCCATGCAAAGCTGCAAGCAAAGCACTGTTTGTGTTTGTCTCTGTGTTTGCTCAACAGTTGTCTGAACAAGGGCACATTGCCATTGTGCTCCGTTGAGCTTTCACCGGAATTACCGCATTGGCGGATTTGTGTGAAGATCAAGTTAAGCACGTGTATGGGAACACTTAAGCTGGTTTCATGAAGATTTTTGGGATGAAGGTGCATGGATGAAATAGGAGTTTGTGGAGATGGTCTATATTTTGTAGCGTTTCTGGTCATCAGATAAGAGAATGAAAATAACGCATTTATGTGGATAAGAATCACATCACTTCTGGGGAGCAGAAATGCATTTGAAGAATCTCATCAGACTAATTGGTTTTCCCCCTCTATGAGCTCAGAGTAGGTCAACAAAGAGAGGTAACTGGATGATTTAAGCTCATAATCCAGCACAGACCCTACCCACAAAACACACTCACGCACTCTCACACACCTTTAGATGCATACACATTACTCTATTCAAAATAAATCAAATGTGATGCTTGAATGCTAGTCTAACAAATAGGGGGTAACAAAAAAATTATAATGTTAAATAATGTTTGTATTTATGTATGTACAGGTATGTATGTATACAAATGTTGTGACTATATAGAACAAATGTATTTATTTATTTATTTATTTATACATACATACATACCAGTTGTGTGACCATGATAACAATATCATGCATATTCATTACCGTGATATATCGCATTACCGAATACCGGCACAAGTCTAGACTATACAGAGATATTTATTTATTTATTTATTTATATACATATGTACATACATGCATACATACCAGTGGTGTGACTACATAGGGTATAATTTATTTATTTACCAGTAGTGTGACTACATAAATTAGAACTGTATATATACAGTATATTTATACTTACCAGTGTTGTGACTATATTTCATGACCTAAACGATTTTTTTCTTTGGACTCTTTTGCACAACATGTAGCCTATTAAGAATTTTATTAAATAGAAAATTGGGCCCCTCAGTAAAGATTTTCTAATCCTTGTCTGATAAATGACATTACTGTTGACCGATCTTATAATAATTTTGTCTCACATGCCTATTATATCATATCGTATGTGTTTGAATTTGATGTTGTCTATTTACGATCAGAAGTAGCGATACCCGTTTCGTGAATGAGTCAATCCTTTGGTTCTTTTCCATGAAAGAGTCAAACGGTTTGGCGAAAACGTTCCGAATCGGTTCGCAATTCAGACTGAATCATCCAGACAGTTCACTCTTGCACCGAATCGTTTAGAATGGCTTCTCACTCCGTAAATAGTAGCCTAACACGACGATAATTTAAAACGGACAACCATCTGCGTTTATCACCGACGAAGTTCAACACTCGCATATGCCGCTTTTAACGGCAGGTAAAGATATTTTCCAATGGTACACAACATTACCATGACATTACCATGTTTTCCCAATGCATTTACCTTGGTACATTAATTTATGGTAATCAGGTTGTGAGTGCCAGGCGGCAGGATGAGTGTTCTTATTGTTCAGTCATTTGAACCGTTAGCATCGGCCGTCTATTTTGGACTCTTCCTTTTATCTTCCTCCTCTGTGAACATGAGTCACTGGCTTCAGGCATCACTATGGCGACTCAGGGACTGTCAGTCCTGCAAGACTTTGCCACTGCTGTCATCGCATTTGCCTTGTGACTCACGGACAGCAGTCTAATCTATCGCAGGCCTGTCACTGTGGCCAGACAAACTGTCATCCTCTTCTGGCAGTGTTCTGTACTTCTCAGCCCATGCGGATTTAGACTTAGCAAAAAATTCAGGGAACAGCCATTTATCGCTTTAGTTTGTTCCCCCCCACCCTCCACTATTTTTTCTTAAATGTTAAAGCCACAAAATATTGTGACTTTAGTGTGAAGGGAGGGCAGAAATCAAAATGCATGATTTCAGTGCAATCATCTGTGACCTTTGACTTCAGCTCAGTTGTGATGCATCAGGTTAGATAAGATTAAATTGATAGCTTTGATTCATGTTCCCTTTAGAATGCTATAAGCAATGATGCAGAACCCAATGGGAATGCCGATTAGACCTGGATTAGAACCTGAATCATAGAGATTAATTGAAAAACAGATTTGTGTCAATTTGCACATATAGTCCTGACTCTCATGCTGCATACCATTCAAAGTCAAATGTGGGATATTCTAACTTGATACCTTAGATTTTTGACTATACATTATTATTGTAAAATGACTTAAAAAAACATTTACAGTACTTTACACATTTGTTCACTGAACGCATTTTTGTAGGAAGGTTGACTGATGCACTTTTTATTTTGCTTAAAAGTGAAGGTTTATTATCAGTTGTGTGCAAACTATAATATCTTCTGTCACTAGCTATGTTTTCATCCAAATTTGTGAATTTAATCTGTGCCAAAATTTGGAATGCCACATAAAACATTAGTGAAAAGAACACCACTTCTATTCCATATGTTCAAAAGAACAAAATCTGCACTTCCTTTGAAACTGGCGCAAAGTATAAGAAATAAAATCTTGCTGCGATTGGTAAAGCCTGTTAGCTGATAAAATGCAATAACAATATTATCTTGTTTGTCTGTTGAGGCAAAGTCATGTGATTATTATTTTTTGGTTGCACTCAGGAATTTGAGTAAATGTGTTTTCCATATAGTTAGGCACATTTTCCTATACTGAAAAAAAATCTGCCTCAGTTGAGTGCATACATTTATTTATTTTTGTTCATTTTAATATTTTATGCACATCTTGCCATTTCCATCCAGTTTTTTATTCAATATTCCAAAATTTGCATAAAAATAAATGGATGGAAACGCAGCTAATGACGAACAGACCACAATCTCCTTTAATTACAACTGACGGCTGAAGTCCCTAACAAAGTGATTACTAGTGTTGTAGTCCATCTCCATGTTGGCACGGGCTGTGCCTCTGCTCAGGGAGCTTCACAGTGGTGTTGAGTGGACATTAGCCATGACCGGGGCAGGTTCTGCTTGAGTGGCTTCACTCATGGCCTGTCTGACCACTGGAGTGGAAGAGAAGATCTCCTGCAGGGTTCAACTGTCATTCATAAAACTACCAACCACTGCACTACTGCAGACTCCCAGACGCATTTTAAATGAATGAGATGTATTTATTGATGTATCAGAGACGTATGGATTTTTGTGTTTGCATGCATTTTGGTATATGCTACTTAGATTTTTGGATGGACTTTAGATGTTTTTTGCTATATAAGTGGTCCTTGAAAATTTTGATGCACGCATATTGTGCTTTCCCCCTCCTCTCAGTAACACATTTATTTGGTTTAAAAAGTAAATTAAAAACTTGCTGCGGAGGCAATATCTTTACTATTTTTGTACCTTGTGAGAAACGTTTAAAAAAATGTTTGCTGTTCAGTTTTGTGTGTACGGTAGCAAAAATATGATTGATCTAGATCTAGTATTGAGCATCTAAAACAGCGCCTGCCGTCTGGATGTATTTAGTGACTTTTATTTTAGCAAATTTGTTACACTCTTTTTAAAGTAGAGTCTAATGCAGTTTGCTGTTTCACATCTGAGTTTAGATCAGTCACTTTATCAACCAAATAAACTAAACTGTGCTGTCAATTTGACTCCGATCAACACCAAAAGCTCTAGTGTGAAAGTGTCTTGAGTGTTGAGCACTGATGTCTAGTCTGCTCTCATGCCAGTGCCAGTATCTGCCACTCAATCCGTAGTCTGTCGATATACTGAGAATGGATTGAGTATGCTGGGTAGAGTACGACTGTGTGGTTTAAAATCATTTGCTCGTACTGTTTGTTCATGGCTGACATGGTTTAAAATAATGTAAAAAAAAAAAACACAGAAAATGCACTTGAACATTTGAAAATACATGAAACTGAAATACCATTGTACTTTTGTAATATGAGTTAAATGTTTTTGTTGCAATATAATATTAATATTATTGAGGTATGTATGGTTTATATATTATTCATTTGAATTAGTTTTTATGTTTATATTTTATGTTTTAGTAATTTAGTTGTGTTTTTTGTCATTTTATTTTTTATTTTTTTAAATAGATCTGTAGTTTTTATTCAATTTTCAGTATAATTTTTTTATTACATCAAGTCAATGAAATGAAAATGAAAAATGTTTCCTTGACAACCAGCTGAAATAAAATGTTTTTTTCTTCTTTTTTTTTTTAGTTAACCATTAGGCTATAACCCTGCTCCAGAGTAATTAGACACATAGCAATTATGGCTCAGGTGATTGGTTCAAAAATAATTTTATTTAGATTTGAGTAAGCATGAACAAAGATGACACAATTCATGCTGCAATCAAATGAAATGATTTTTAGACCTCCTTGGTATGTTTAAAAAAAAAAAAACATATTTTAAGAGACAGAGCAAGTATTGCATTTTGAAGATATATTAAAAACAAACGTTTTATTTCTTTGAAGTAACCTTCACATTGTTCACACAACACCCAGGAACATGTATTAAGGAAGGATCAATTTTGATTTCATGCTTTTAGACAATACCATATTTCTTATGTCCTTCATTTACTCTTCTAGCTTCATGCAACTCCAGTCTCTCAGCATGCAATATGCAGTTCATAAATCTCCCTCTCTGTATATGCATTAATTCAGTACAACAAATACATTAATGATTAACAATTTTATAACTTAAACAGTATATGGGTCAAAGACTCCTTAACCTTTCCTCCAATTTCGATGAGAATACTCTCAAATTAAAGCTCAGAGTTCACTTTAAGCCCATATTCATAACTGTAACTTGAATGTTAAGATGTCCGCATCAAAAGAAATTTACAAAAGTGATTATATGTATATAGAAAGCACATTCAATGTAAGTAAAGTGTCTACTTTTAAGGTTTCAAATAAGTTTTTTGGAGAATAAAATGTTAAAATTTGGTTGAAATAATGTTACATTGTCATTCAGTGTAACACAATATTTATGTAAAAGTTCAAACAACATGCTAATTCTGACTTGTACATATTAAAATATATAAAAGAATACGGGAGCATATTAAATTTTAT
>NW_015642868.1:692358-697462 GCF_001515625.1 Sinocyclocheilus rhinocerous | reverse complement strand
TGTGTTTTAAATTAGTAAAAATTCTTACTGACAAATGGGCAAAACCTAGGATAGTGGCAAATGTAAAAAATGTAAAATTACAACTAATTAGTATTTGAGGTGAAAGTAATTAATATGTCTTTTAATATGTAATAAATTGATTTTTGTTGTAAATATGCCTGACAAGAATGTTAAATTGAATGACATTTTAGTGGGTGTCTTCTGTAAATCAGGGAAAAATGTATGATATTTATTTTTTGCTCGGAAAAACAAAAACAAAATTGCAATTAAATTAAACAGAAAACTTTTTAAATTTTTTGGGGAAAAACAACAACAATTTAAAGCAGTATTACACTTATTGTTTTTATGCTTAAACCCTGCTTGACCCATATAGTTGTTTTTGTAATACATTAATCAGAATCAGGGAATTTTCTTTTTAAGAAGAGCGAGAGAGAGAGCACATACTGCATTTTGAAGATATATTAAAAGCAAACTTTTTATTTCTTCCAAGTAGCATGCACATTGTGCACAAAACACTAAGGAACATGTATTACAATTGTAAATGGGGTGGATTTTGATTTCGTGCTTTTAGACAGTGCGACTTGACACTTTCACTTGCGTTGTTTTCTTCCAAATTGAAGAATCGAAAAATTGAATCGAATCTTTCATTAATACCGTATTTATCATTTCTTTCATTTACCCATCTAGCTTCATGCAACTCCAGACTCTCAGCACGCAGACACAGAAAATGTGGAATATGCAGTTCATAAATCTCCCTCTTTCTCCCTCCCTCCCTTAGCGACAGCACTCCCCTCTTATCATGTCGTCTTTAGCGTCACAGGAGCATGGCGAAGGAGCGTCCTTGTGCCCTAAGCTAGAGAGATAGAGAGAGGCAGAGGGAGGGGAGATGCAGCGTCAGTCAGCTGCAGTAGGCAGAGGACAGCGGCAGCAGTAGCAGCAGTGGCTGCCGTTCTCTATTGTTCAGCCAGAACGTTCTCCTTTCCTCTCCAGCCAACCAGAGGAGCAGAAGCCCAGGAGGTCCGCTACATGCACCGTTCCTTCGGGGAACACTAACTGAAGAGGCACACAAACTCTTTCAGTCTGTGCGACTGAACTTCTTTCTCTGCTCTCGTTGGTTTTTTTTTTCCTCCCGACCGAGTGGATTTTACGCGACTCAGGGGAGCCATGGGATTTGGGGTTAGGGGTGCAAGGACAGCGTTCCTGTGTTTATGGAGGTTATTTTTACTGATCTGTGGAATCCGGACCGCTTTCACCCAAACGTCAGAAGACGGGAAGTCGCTGTACTTCTGGGAGACAGGTATACGGCTATTTCCATAAGTACCTTGATGGATGTGAGTGGGATGTGAAGGTTCCAGACTGGCTGTTTGCACAAAGTTGCATTGCAATTGTTTTATTATCTGGGGTAAGAAAAAAAGGACAACTAAAGGTCTTCGGTCTCACTTCAAAACAGCTCTGCGTAGAGTGTTTGAATTATTTCCCATCATCCTAATTTCTGATTCTCAAAGTCTGTAGGGTTGAGAAACATGTCGCCGTTTCAGCACAGTAGGTTGTCTCCATTTTCCCAGGCTGATTGTTCGATTTCTTCTGCTAGATAACAGCCGTATCATTATTATAATGAAATCTGACACTATAACGGAAGGAGCTCTGAGGTACAAAGTAATGGAAGTGATTTGACTTTTGATTGCGAATTTGGCCGTGTTTCACAGTCACCTCTTCTGTGCATCTGCTATAGTATAAAAAATGATATGTATATCGCATTATAAAATATACATTTACATTTAGTCATTTAGCAGACACTTTTATCCAAAGCGACTTACAAATGAGAAAAAAATGACAAATTAAAATATGACAAATTGTTATAAATTGTAATAGATATGTAATATTATAAGTGTTTGTTATATATTAAACAATTATATTTTGTTTTAATTATAAGAAAATTAAGCCTAATTTTAGGACCATAATATTTTTACATTGTGATATTTTTTCATGAGAGTAACACCTCATCTCCAAATTCTCATTACTGTAATGCAAATGTATATGCATTAATTCAGTACAACAAATATCGTACATTAATGATTAACAGTTTTATAATTTAAGTAGTATATAATTTTTTGTAGTACAGTAATCAGAATCAGTGAATTTTCTGATTTAAAAAATTCTCATTGTAATGCAAGAAAAAAAAAATTTCTGTAATAAAAAAATGAAAATCATTCTATTGAAAGAATGAACGAATAAATGAATGAACAAACAAACAAACTCTTTTAATTCAGTATAATGAATACATTCCTGATTAACAATTTGATCATTTTTAGTACATTAATCTGGATCAGTGATTTTTCGGATTAAAAAGATGTCTTGTGAATGTAATCTAGAAGTTCATATGCTATCATTACTATTGGTACAATGCATTCAAATCAAAGCTTTATTTGCAAACCTGTATCTATTCACTGAAAGTCTAAAAGTGCAGTTTGGACTCTTCTATTGGCCAAAGCGTGGTCCTGAGTCAACGTGCATTTGTCACTGTGTTAGTGAATTTTTAAAGCGGATGTAAGAGCGTAAGGAGATTAAAGGAGCTGCTGGGATTTATACTTTGAAAATGTCCCTGGGACATGCATGCAAAGAAGCGGAGCGGCAGGCAAACTTAACCTACATATCTCTCTCTTGTAGGTCACAGTAATTACAGATCATTGACTCATTTCATTGAAAAACATCTGGTGGAAATGCGGAGAGTCTATCTTGGATGGGCAGATGCATGATAGTGTGCAGTTTGACTGCGATATCGCTCGGGTGCGATAATGTTATTGCGCTTTCTAGAGCGCTCAAGGGGAGGGAAATTTATTTTTGACGTATGATGTACTGTATGCATAATGAATGTGACCGTAGAAGAGCTCGGGCTTCAACCTGTGGGGAATTGGCTCACATTTCTGCTGTTTATTGGCGTCACAGAAGAGCAATAAATCTGCTGTCTAGGGCTGATATCCTCCCATGATGGAGATGTTCATATAACAGGCCTGGAAACACGAGTGCTTCAGACGAGAATAATCCAGCGCTCCTTGAAATGATGGTTAAAGCCAACAAGCTTTTCGTTAAGTCATTCTTAATGGCTGTGTTTTTCTTGTTGCAATCGATAGAGCTGGCATACTTGGTGCTTTTCTTTCTAATAAGCAGGCTGGATTAAATAGCACACTTGTCTCTGTACATTTCCCTCCCTGTTTGCTGTTTGAACGTGGGTTTGATGTTCAAACATCCCTGGAGAAGACCGGAGCAATTTTGTCCATATCTCTCCATGCCTCCGCCTCCAATTAGAAGCACTCTTTCTTTTCTTATTTGATCAAAATACAGTCTTGTGTTGACCCTCACCGCTCCACATCTCAGCTCTGGCTCCCATGTGTCTCAAACCCAGCTAATATTGACTCAGGAAGGACTCTTAATTAATGAGGGTATTTACAGGCCAAAATTGGCTACGTGGGTTACTGTAACCTTGACTTGTAATCTTGGTTGAATAGTGAGTAGCATCAGAAATTAAGAGGAATAATGCGCCATTCGATTTGTAGAGAGATTATTTAGAGATTGTTTAGATGTCAATTTGTTCTGCACAGGTCACTAAAGCAATAAACCATGAGAGGCTGTCCATTACAGTGATGTTTCCACAGGCAAGGAGAGTTTTTAGGCACGAAGCAAAGTGGATAAAACCACTTCACCTGCAGAACTAGCTTATTGTTATTAGTGTGTGAATTTCTGAAATTGGCTGTATATGTGTAAGGAAATAATGGCACGTTTTCTTAGTCAGCATCTGCTTTTGTATTGTGTATTTTCTATCAGTAGCTCAAAAAAGAAATAAAAAAATACCATTAAAAACAATAATAGATACATTTATTTATATAAATTTATAATAAAAAATGTATAAAATAAAACAATAGAGAAAAACAGAATTTTGATAGAGGAATAGTCTGTATTTTGTGAGTACATGTGTATCGTTTTACTTCATTAATATATTAATATATTCTTAGGTATGACACAAAATAAGCAATAGAATAAATAAGATAAATATATATATTTTTTCATATTTCTTATAATAAATCTAAAAAATGATAATCAATCAATGGCTGAGTGGACTGACTTTCCTTAAAAGGTGAATCGACTGAAGTACATATCATCAGCTTTCTTTTGCTTTCTGTTCCACATACCAAAAGCATATTGTTCACTATAACTATATGAAGGTATAGTCCTCCAAACATGAAAATTGTGTCATCATGTACTCACCCCCATAAAACCGTATGTATTTTTTCTTCTGTGGAACACAAAAGACACTATTTTCAAGAACATTGGTAACTAAACAGCATTAGAGCTCATTAACTTCCATTATATTGACATTTCTCAAATATCTTCCTTTATGCTTCACAATAGAAAGAAAGTCGCATGAGGGTGAGTTAGTGATGACAGTATTTTCTTTTTTGGGTAAACTATTCCTTTACAGGGGTACATTGATACCACTGAAGATGTGTGTACTCTTTCTGTTAGAGAAACAGCGCTTCCCTTTACATGCTGAAGGCATCGCTCAGAACTCTAGCCATGTTTTCCCATGTGATTCAGTGAGATCCAAAGTGCACTTTAGGACACGCATTACATGGCCAAGCATAGAGATCATATATAGTGGATTCTGCTTATGTTATGCTGGTTTCATAATGAATCCATGAGTGTAATATCTATGTTCTGTGAGTAACATCTGAGCCACATTATTATGAAATGATCAATATGCTCTTATGGAGGTGATGTTTTAATTTTGCAGGTTCAGCGAAAAATACTTTTCTTATCAAGCTGAAACGACTAGATCTTCCAGTTTATTTTGGTTTAGTGCTGATCTAGCTGACTTTTTTGGTGATGCTGGTTGAAAAAGCCTTGTTGTGACATCAGTATTATTATTATTTTTCCCAACAGGATAAGATTCTTGAGTTTTCTTTATAGATCTTTGAAGATTCATTAATTTGTTGTTGTTACCTTTCGGGTTCTTCAGAGGAGTCAGCCCTCTACGGACACCTTGGCAATTGTCTAGTAATTTTTTTAGTTTACTCGCCAGACTGATATATATATATATATATATATG
>NW_015642868.1:684062-691811 GCF_001515625.1 Sinocyclocheilus rhinocerous | reverse complement strand
GGCTAATATTAGACATCATTTAGTCGCCAGAGTGAAGATTTAGTCGCATATGCGAGTGATTTACTCGCAATGTAGTGGGTTGGGAGTGTATTGGGTTCTGAATTTTTTAATTCATAGATTTTTTTTCCTCAAAGAAGTAGAGATTGAAAGGTTCCTAATAGATGTTTTTACTTTGCCATAAAACAACCGTTTTTGGTTCCCCAAAGAACCTTTCAGTGAACAGTACTTAAAAGAACCATTTTTTCTTAGTGTGAGGAACATTTTAATGACCTGAAGAATCTTTCTACTATAAAGATCCTTTTGTGCATTTGAAAGGATCCATGGATGTTAAAGGTTCTTCATGGAACCATAGATGCCAATATAGAACCCTCTGCAAACCTTTTTGGCCACATAAACCAAACGTGTTATCGTGAAAATAAGCCACATACTAAACATCCCGCACCTGCCTAAATTACATTATATTTACTTTCTCATCCTTAAAATGGATCGCATTATGAGCCGAGCCCAAACAACAAGCCCAAAGATGCCTGTCATGGCAACCCTTCTAGAGCGCACTCTGTGAAGTAGCCTTCCAAACGTCAACAAATCATGATGGCTCTGTCGACGGTGGTTTGGTTAAAATCTCCAAACATAACGAGTCTTTGGTTGCTGTTATTTTACTCTAGTCAAAAATAGCAGATACCAAATGGGCGAGATGGCAAAACGTTGCTGAATCAATTGTGTCAATCGTCACAATTTCGAGAGTTAGTTCTGTTCCTTACACACTCGGAACTGTAATTTAGGGGATTCACTCCCGTATTTAAATGCGGTTGTCGCTCCTGAAACTTTACAGTGCATTGTGTTTAACATGTAATACCGTATTCTAACTGGACACGATGCAACAAGTTTTGAGCATCAAATATTTTGATTGTCAACACTGAGTGTAAAACTTCTTTAGTATTTAATAATATTATACACTCTTAAAAATAAAGATTCATCGTTGTTGATGGTTCCATGAAGAACCTTTGCAATCAGTAGAACCTTTCCATTACACAAAAGGTTCTTTCTTTATTGTGAAAAAAAAATTGTTAGATTTTTAAAATATTATTCACACTAAGAAAACAAATTGTTCTTTTAAGAAAAGTTCTTCTGAGAACCAAAAATGGTGCTTTTATTGCATCACTGTGAAAAACCCGTTTTGGAACCTTTATATAAAAAAAAAAAAAAATATATATATATACAAATTCGGTGTTTGCAAACAGTGATGACGTTTTTTTTGTGGGCAGAGCCTATCTGGTGGCATAAAATTACCGTTTTCAAGTAGCAGTCTATGGAAGCCATGGAATAAAATAATTTATATTTCAAAATTCTGACTTTATTACAATTCCGAGATTATATCTCACAATTCTGATAAGGAAAAACAACTCGTCATTCTCTCTTTTCCCCTGGGCTCAGAATCATGAGTTTATAGCCCACACTTCTGGCTTATTTGCCACCTGATCTCATGACGAAAACTTATCTGTGGGAACTTTTTCGCAAGATGCAAAATATGTACCAACAAGTACATATCATTGCAGTTTCCAACAGAAATTAACATAGAGGCGGTAAAACAGCGAGCACTTGTAATCGTTTTTGTACACAGTTATGATTACAGCTCCATATGTTTTACTTTCCGGACATAACGAGCTTGCTCGGTAGCTCATCGGGCAGAGAATTGGATTTAGGATGCGGAATCCTTGGGTACAAATCCCGCCAAAAACATGACTCACAATGAAAGAGCTGAAAGATGAGAGATCGAAAAACAAGCTAAAACGTCATGCTTGCGATTGCGTTTTTACGCCACATTCGCTTTTGTTCATACTATTGGGTAGGTTTAGGTGTAGTGCAGATGGTACGTTATTTTAAAACATCATGGAGCATTAGACTTATAGTGCCACTTAACAGACATTTCCATTCAGAACTGCGGTGACACAAAACCAGGGTGCGAATAATAGGGTAAATACTGTATAGTGATTTATCCTATATAGTGCTTGCATAAAGCAAGTAGTGCATACACTTGTAGCTGTTATGTATCTTCGTAAGTCATTGTAAGCCCTCTTTTGAGGCACGCGCAAGCTCGGATTCTGACATCCAAAGGCACAAAAATATTATTTTTTCTCTTATTCCATGGATTTTAACCGCCTCCCTCCACTTGTTACGTGTGTTTTTCTGCCACTACAAAGCGTGCGCAGCTGCAAGTGACGTAACTGTGACGTCTACTCCAAATTGGTCTATATATAATATCTTGTATTGCATCATGCTTGTTTATAACACAGTGAGAACTATTGGCTTTACTCTCAACCAATAGGAACAGTTAATACAGACTGAACTCTTGTGTGTGGCCCTCGCCTCAGCAGGGTTTATCCACTCTTAGAGCAGAGATTACCCAGATTACGCAGGATTCGCCTCTTGTCTCCTGATCACACAATCCCCCAGGAACAAAGATGTGCTGTCAGAGACACTGACACTTCACACCACGTTACCTACTATAATAAGACTTGTTAATGAAGCGAGAGCATTCAGGTTGCCTTCGCTCCGCCCAATAAACACACACACACACACACAAAATTGAACATGCAGGCTTTGTGTGTTCCCAAATGTCACTTTTCACGTTTATTTATATATAGCGCTTTATACAAGCTTTAAAGCTTGTAAAGAAGCTTAAAAAGACAATAGTGTGTGTGATTATTCAGCTCAGTTTAGTATGTTTATTCAGTTTAGTTCAATAACGGCGTAAACATTGCAAACTCTATTCAACTAAAAGCAGCTCTACAGAAGATAGTAGTCATTATTTAGATCAAGTCAGTTCAAGCTTAATTCAACTGGAAGCAGGGGCCTGTTTCATAAAACAAGTTTACCAAATAAGCCCGGCTTATTTCAGTTAGTCTGATTTATTTTGAGCCAAATCAACTGACAAAACGTCAGACTAACTAAAATAAACCTGGCTTATTTGGTAAACTTGTTTTATGAAACAGGCCCCAGATCTACAGAAGGCAATAGTGTCATTATTCAGCTCGAGTCAGTTGATTCAATTCAGCTGAATAAGTGTCGTTCATCAATTATGAAACAAATTTGATTCAGCTGTAATGCAGCTCTACAGAAGACAGTGTCATTATCCAGCTCAATTTAGTTTTGTTAGTTTTATAAGTTTTGTTCGCATCCAATAGTGGGAGTACAGTCAAGTCGATAATATTACTGAAGTGTTTTTTAAACTCCCAAAATGCTTTGAAGTTTGTGGAGTTCAGACTAAGGGCACGGGATCAGAGGCCACTTATAGTCCAAATAATTGCTATTTTAAGAGGTCCTGGAGCTGTTTGAAGATTCCTTGTCTCAAAATAAGAGGGTTTATTGAAAGTGGAGTGTGAGGATAAGCTCTGTTAAAGACCGAAATGTTATTTCAAGAAAACTGAATGGAGGGAAAAAATGTAGGTGACTTAATTGTCACCTTCTTTCCAAGAAGCAGATAAGGAAATGTGCCGGGTGAAATTCTGAACTCATTTCAGGGAATGCATTTGAATGTCACCCCATGTGACCCTGATTTTCATACGGACCTACCGGCAAATGAACCCCATGACTATAATTGGTTGAAAACTACTCCAGACTCCTGGCAAAGGGCTTTAAATTTAGGACGTGCATACAAATGAGGCTGGTTTCCTCTGAATATATTATTCTCACGAAACGTTAAATGGCATTTTAACAGTTTGGAAAATGCATTTCCCTTGTGTGATTGATTTTTATTTCTGCTTATTTTGAAGCACCTAAATTCGGCTTTAATTTAAGAAAGCTGCAGTCCTAATTGCACTGCGCATTAAGAGTGTGAACTTCCCAGAAGCAGTTTGATCGTGCTCATATTCACTAAATGGTGCGCATCCTATTCTCTGCACGCTTTAACCGCTGAATTATACCACATATTCCTTTGGGATGAAATGTGACCTGGGTTGCATGTTCTTAAGTGCTGTGGGTTTAAAGCTGAAGCGTTTTTATTATGTTTATTACATCATTTTCACTTGATGTCACATGTTACTTTCTTCTTTGGTTGCCAATAGTTTCCCACAGGGAGTAAGGAGTACGATTCTGTGTTATTTGTGGACGTCTCACAAAACTGTAAGCTCTTTGTGTCCAAGTGATGATACTGTACTTTCAATATAGTCACTGTACACTGGTTAAATGAAGTCATCAACTCTATGGAGTGGAGTCAAGGCCAATTTTATTATATAATTTTTGGGGGGATATTTAGCTCTTCGTATATTTTGTTCGAGTTAGGACTCGTGATACAGCTAAAAAATATATTTCTGAAAATGAAATTTCTTTTAAACGTAGTATTATAAGAAGTATTTTACTTTTCACTTCTTATCTATTTTTAACATATCCTTGCTGAATAAAAGTATTAATTTCTTTAAAAAAAAAAGACAGTGTATATTGTTGCAAAAGGATTTCTTAAAATTGTTTTCCAATAAAAAAATAAAATGAAAAAATTAAAATGATCTTGATGTTTTTGATTATTTTACATTTCAATATTTTCTTAATTTTTAATTTTTTAAAATTTTATTAGTATTATTTTCATTAATTAAAAATTTTATATTTTCTCAAAAGCCATTTCAGAGCAATTAGAAATAAGGAAGCAATATTTACTCTTTTCTTTCTTTAATTGTCAGATGCGGATTGCATTTGAGTTTTGAATTTTTAATGCTCCCATATTAGCAGAAGTAGGTGATGTGGTCTTTAGGAAACTTAATGACAAATAAAGAGCATGTTAAAATGATTGTAATATTCATGATACTGCTTGCATTTATTAAAATATATTGTCGTGAAAAATTTAAGGGGGTCTGAATACTTTCCGTACCCACTGTATATTGAATATTTTATATTGTTCAGCCCAAATTCCAGAATTAAAAACAACAAGCATTTCTAAAACTCACACAGTGACCCTGGTAGAGTGTGAACAGACTATTGTAAGATCAGTCTTTCAAGGAATATTGCGTTTAAATCCCTTTATTTAGTCAAAGAAAGTACTAAACCTTATGTTTGTTGCATTATAGTGGAGGCATGCAGTTGTTGCATTATAATGTTACATAACCAGTTATTTTTGTCTCAAAGGGTCAGTAAATGTGTTACAGCATAATAGTTTCTTTTAAAAAATCTGCTTTTTATGAAATAGGTCGCCCTTTACAGATGTGCATGTGTGGTCTCGGTCCTGCTGGGAAAATGGTGTTTGTTTAATCTAAATGGCAGGGTTTATATTAAGACCAAGGCATCTCTAATATGGCTGTGTTGTGTGGATTAAAGATTATTCTAGATCCATAAAGTTTATTTAGTATGGCATAAGAGGATTAGTCCTTTACACCATGTTCCACAATGTCTTACTGCCAGACCACATATGATTATGACTTCACAAAGCATCTTGCATGAAAAACCAATAAAGATCCTTTTGAAAAAAAAAAAAGATTTGAAAGGAATTGTAAGAAAGAAAAGACTAAAACTGAGATTTATTCTCCATAAAGCTTTATCAATGTTCAAATATCTAGTAAGCTGCCTACTATTTTCGTGGTTAACTAAAACTAAAAACGTAAAACATTTTTGTTACTTCGGGAAAAAAAAGTTAACTGAAATAAAATATTAAGAATTGTATTTTCTTTCAGCTAGTTACCAAGGCAACATTTTCAATTTATTTATTTTTTTTACCTTGTACTAAAATAACTAAAACTGATACTAAAATATTAATAAAATCTTTATAGTAGATTTATTAAAAAATTAATAAATACAAATAAAATTAATAAAACATTAAAATGAAAACAGAAAATATAAAAATTGAAAATATTTAAACTATAATAGTATCTTTATTATATTCAAATAAGTACTATTCAGTAAATAATATTCAGTGTTTTAATTATTAATTCAATACTGAAGGATATCTAAAGAAATCAGTTCAATCCAAATAAAAATGGCATCTTTTACATAGTATTTACGTGCTGTGATTTTTATGCTTATTAGATTATTGTGCTATTAGCTTACCTTTAAGCATTTAGCAAATGCTTTTATCCAAAGAGTAAACAATATTCATAATGTGCAATACCAGATTGTATAAATATTTAGCAACTTTATCACACCAAATTTGATTGAAATCAAATATGAGTCAATTCTGTTGTGCGCTTCATTTGATGAATTATATTTGTATGCGTATATAGAGCATTTCAATTGTCATGTCAGGTGCTCTCTGAGAAGGCAGTTCATTAGGTTTTGTAACACAGCCTGTTTACCTGCATATACATTGAATATTTAAGGCTGAACAGAACGACCTCAAATCTTTTCAAGTGTCTCCTCAGCAAGAGGATGAAAATGCTTAATACTCTGACAATACCGATTGAAAGAGGTCAGCTAAGTTCACATGCACCCTGCTGTGGGTGCTTTCTGAACTCTCCAGAGCCAAATGAAAGAGACCGCCTGTGTTCACCTAGAGAAAACAAGCCCTGAACACCTCAACAATGTACACTCGAGCTCTTCTTTCATCTTCGTGAAGCAACAGCTTTTCAGAGAATTGATTGAAATGAACTCCGTTTTGTAAGTGCAGTGACATTTAGTTGGCAGATGTAGTCATTGTTCCTGTGGATAATTGAGCAAAGGAAGTATACGCTAAAAACAATCTGTAAGAATAGGGCACAATGTACTGTATTAATATGAAGGAATTTTCTGTATTGATTTTTTTTTTCTTACGGGTGATTTACCTGTATTATCAATTTTGCACTGCATTGCATTTTACTGTTTGTAAAATTAATGGCAGAAAATTGACAGTGCATTTTCCAATGAGAGTACAATGAACAATTAATTAAAATATTACATTGTCCTCTGACTGTAGGGTTAGGTAAGGGTTTGGCTGATCAGGTTACATTGTTCCAGGAGCTTGTTGTATTGGTTTGATGTGATTTCACATAACCTGCACCCAGCATGCTGCCCAGAACACTTCAATAAGCACATTCACCAGAACATTGTAAAGACTCTCACTACAGATAATCATGTTTGACAGGCTTCTCGATCTGAAGGAAACAAGCAGGTGGCTGCAGGCTGGTCAGCTCATTTCCTGCACCTCTCTCAACTTTTCTAGTCTTTGGTGTTCAGTATCAAACCTGAGTTTGAGAGGTTACTCATTCATAGCTTGGGAGGCTTGATGAGTTAATTTGGGTTTCATTTAAAAGACACAATTGTAGTCCTAGAGTAAGAGTATAGAGCTAGAAAAGTAATGTGGATAGCATACTTCAGATGACTTAGTCTTTGAATAGGTTTAATAAGAAATGTTTGAATTTATTTTGAAGATACACTAATGTTCAAGAGTGTAGTAAGTTTTTTTTTTTTTTATTATTAAAGAAGTCTCTTATCCTCACCAAGGCTGTATTTATTGATCAGAAAATACAGTAAAAATAGTAATTGTCACGGTCGGTGGTAGTGTGAGGAGTGCGGAACGAGGAGACCAGGTGTACAAAACAAAGGGATTTATTCTTGTCACAGGGAATCACACGTAGCACGAGGAGAAGACATCAACATACACAATTCCAGACAAGGGAGAACTGAACGGGCTAGAACTAAATAGGGTAGAAAGTGTGAAAGTGAAAGTGACGTGTGGCCAAGTATGGTGACCCATACTCAGAATTTGTGCTCTGCATTTAACCCATCCAAGTGCACACACACAGTAGTGAACACACACACACACCGTGAACACACCCCCGGAGCAGTGGGCAG
>NW_015642868.1:675831-683778 GCF_001515625.1 Sinocyclocheilus rhinocerous | reverse complement strand
CCTGGGCTTAACGGGGAATCAGGAGCCCTCCTGGGCTTAACGGGGAATCAGGAGCCCTCCGTGGGCTATACTCGGGAACAGGAACCCTTCCTGGGCTGAACTGGGGATCCGGGTAGCGCTGACGTGGTGCTGGCACTGGAGGGTGCTCTGGAGGAGCAGGCACAGCGTAGCGCTGTCGAGGAGCTGGCACCGGGGGGCGCTCTGGAAGGCGCTTACGAGGAGCGGCCACTAGGGGGCGCTCTGGAAGGTGCTTAGGAGGAGCGGGCACTGGGGCTGGAACCGACACTGGGGCCTCATGAACGTATGGAATGATGGGGATAACTAATAACAAGGAACAGGTGATACTAATAATGTGAAAAGGAACTGGAAGGACCAAATAAGGAAAACAGGAACTCAGTGGGAACATACATGTGACAGATCGCCCCCCCTCAGTACCATCAGGGAGGGGGGGCGGGCGCCCTGGAGGCTGGTGCAGGACTGGGACAGGGCGGAGACAAGGAGTAGTCCAGTGGTGTCTGGGAGGTCCACGGGGCGATGGTAGTTGGCCCCGAGCCAGAACAGCTGCTTAAGGACAGCGTCTTCTAACGCCGTCACCGCGGCGAGCTTGCAGAACTCCCTGTCGTACTCAGAAGGGGAGATCTTGGTGGGATATGGCGAAGAAACGAGCAGCAATCTCCATGCCGCGGGAAGGAAAAACCAGGAAACTTACTCCAGTCTTCAGTGTCACATGATCCTTCAGAAATCATTCTAATATGTGCTGCTCAAGAAACATTTCTGATTATTATCAATGTTGAAAACAGTTGTGCTGCTTCATATTTTTGTTGAAACCATGATGCATCTTTTTCAAGATTCTTTGACTAGTAGAAAGTTCAAAAGAACAGCATTTGTTTGCAATCCTTTGTAACATTATACATGTATTTACTGTAACTTTTGATCAATTTAATTCATCCTTGCTGAATAAAAGTATTAATTTCTTTAAAAAAAAGCAATCTTTTGTGAGGATAGTTTGAAACATTGTTGAGTGAACCTCTACATATGAGATTTCTCCGCAAGAAAATCTAAAAATCTTTACCAAAAGTCTCCATTTAATCTCCTGGCTGTGTACGAGAGAATATTTTAAACAGATCTCAGTGAGTTTTCTTTTATATGTATTCCATTCTCCCTTTCCAGTTTTGTACCATTGTGTAAAACCTATTTATTATTTGTACAGTAATTTAGTTCTGCTCTGATGTGGGTGTTGTTTGTAGTGCCAGTTCTCGCTGTGGCAGCACCTCCACATTTACACCCCGGCACTGACGCCTTCAGATCTCTTCTAAAGGCACAGCGGGCGTGAGCTTCAGCTCTGTCGCACCTCCCGTTACAGTTCACTTCATTTACTGAAACAATGCCAATACTGATGTCTTTCATCTTCTCTAATTACTCAACTTCATTACTCAATACCTGCCTCCCTGTGTCAGAACGACATGTTTTCAGCTCCACGTGCGTCAGTGGAGTGTGCTGACACTGTGCTGATGAGCTATTGATATTTTTAAGAGCAGTGGGCTGAGGGCTACTATCTATGTGACCCATATGGGTGGGCATCTGCTTCATATTCTAGATTCCAAGAATGAAAATTCTGTCATTATTTACTCGCTCATTATGTCATTCCAAACCCATATGCTGTTATTTCTTTCCTTGGATCATAAAAGAAGAATTTTCATGCGTGTCATTTATAAACAACAACAGTTGTTGTGATTTGGTGCATAATGCTCCAACAAGGGCTACAAAACAACATTAAAGGAGTAGTTCACTTCTAGAATGAAAATTTCCCGATTATTTTCCCATGTCATCCAAGATATTCATGTCTTTCTTTCTATAGTCGCAAAGAAATTAAGGTTTTTGAGGAAAACATTCCAGGATTTTTCTCTATATAGTGGACCTTTATGGTGGCCAAAGGGTTGAAGGTCCGACTCCAAATTGAAGTTTCAATGCAGCTTCAAAGGAATAAGGGTCTTATCTAGCAAAACGATCGGTTGTTTTCTAAGAAAAATACAAGTTTATATACTTTTTAACCAGAAATGCTTATCGAAATGAACATCTTGGATGACAGAGGCCTAAGTAAATTATCAGGAAATTTTGAACCACTCATTTAAAGAACCTTAAAAGTAGTCCATACAGCTTGTGCACTATATTCTAGGTCTGTTTCACATTTTTGTGAGGAACAGACTCACTGTATTGAGGCTTTTATTTTGGACAGGTTTAAGGTCAGAGATTTTGTTGTTTCTTATCCAGAAAATGTTTTGCTTCACACTCATTTGTATTTACAGTTTCAAGTTCAAAACATCTCATCTAAAGATGATTAGTGTGGAAAATTTGAGAATAAGATGTACATAATTGCTCTTTGTGTTAAAGAACCAAAAATTGTCAACCAAACCCATTTGAACCAATATATTTACTTCTAGTAGGTAGATCCTGAGATTTAAAATTAATATTTCAATCATTTAACAACACGTTCACATGTTCGCGTTCAATGTGCAGGTAAACAATTTATATTTAGTTAGTCTTTGTCACTTTAGTCTAGTGTTTTTATTTTAAAATGTTATCTTTTTATTGTAAATTTTACATTTTTATGGTTAATTATTAGCTTTTCATCAAAATTATTTGAATTAGCTCCTGAGAGTTAATATTTCAATGATTTAAGTTAATATTTAACAAATGAAACGTTTAATCTTTTTAGTTAGTGTTTTTATATTTATTGTAAAACTATTTTTACTTATTTAATTTAATTTATTTTTAAATGTATTTATGGATTTATATTTTGATTTAAGTTCATTATTTTTACATTTATTTTTAATTAAATGTATTTTTTTAAATAAACTCACACATCCTTGCAGTTCCTTCACAGGGGAAACCTTGTCCAGGTCTACTGAAGTCATATAATAGCTTTATTTGGGGACTTTTTTTTTAATATATATATTGACCACTCAGGAATTCTGTGCAATTTTAAACAGTAGTGTTGTTTCATTAAAAAATGCTATGATTTACACTTACTTACACTTCTTCATTGTCTCTGTAGATTATTGATTAGAAAATAAGATGCAATTGTTCTTTGAAACATATGTTACAGCTTTACAAAGAATAGATTGAGATATATATGAATATATAGCCTATATATAGACTTGGAATATGGTGCATGAGTCATTTGGATGAAATTATTGTGTGCACTACTCATTTAAAGTCCAATTTTATCCATTAGAACTTGATTGAATTGTTAAAATTGGATTGGTGTTTTGGTGTAAAGCAAAGCAAATTATTACAAATGCATGTAATTTTACCACAAAGTCCATTTTAACTTCAAGCCTAAACCTCACTAAATTTATTGTATTATACTCATTTTTAAATGTATTTTTTATCATCTATTGTTGATCTGGATACTTTGCCCTGTCACTGTCACTGTCCCTCACCTTCCCACCAGATTATTTCTTCTTCTTCTTCTTCTTCATGAATTTATCCTCCGTCAGAATATGATTCCATGCGCCGGGCGGCGTTCCACTGTGTTGCCTACGTGTTCCTCTCCCACTCAGTTCATGTCGAGATCTCTGTGCAGTCGGGCTCTGATGAAGACTGTTTTTTGCAGCGAGGGGATTGGATTACATCGCTGTCACAGCTGTCAGTCATGGCACGAGCCCCCTGTGCCATGCTGACAACTGCAGCCATAGCAACCACGCCGTGACGACGGTGTTATATTAGGCATAGCATCGTTTTGAGCTTCTTTCTTCTGGTACTCTGCATCTGCTTCCTTTGAGTGTGTTTCTACAGTGGATCCTGACACCAGCTTCTGTTAAACTGAGCGTGTTACACAGTTTCCTTATGTGGAGGAAGCACTTTGTTATTAGGGGTGGGCGGTGTGACTAAAATCCTGTGTGAGTCATTTTAGATCACTGTAACAGTATATATCATCAGCATAGTTTTTTTTAATTTCTATTGCGCTTTATTGTGAAATTACAAATCATTCCAGTGTTTGGTGCTATAGCAACAGCAAATTCATGAGTTTGATTTCCATATGCATGAACTAATTAAATGTATGAGTTGAATACAATGTAAGCATGAAAGTGAAAATAAAAGGTTAATCAAATTCGATCGTTTTCCCGTTTTAAGATGTGATTAAATAAATGAAAAAATAAATAGCTTCACATTATGAAACACTTGAGTTGAAAAGACTGAAAACAGTAAAACTAATATTATAAAACGTCAATTCTGAATTATGCTTGGCAAAAGTACACATTTGTTCAAAAGTGGTAATTTTTGCGGTTGGTAATTAAAAATTTTTTTTTTTGAAAAACGTATCTCTCTTTTTTTTTATTATTATCAGTGTTAGGGGCTTAATTACAGCGTTACTGCTTAATTCTTTGTGGAAACTACACTACACTGTGAAAAATGATTTTTTAAAATAATTTTAAATTTGATAAAAACAGAATAATTAATAAAATTAATTTAACAATTTTTTATTTATTTATATAATAATTAATATATATATATTGTAATTAATGAAACAGAATATTTTAGTGCATTTTACAAGAAATAAATTTTTGTTACAATAAAATATTTAAGTGTTTCTAACAAATTTTCACATACTTAAGTGTGACTTGTCGTTTCTTTGTAATAAAATTTTTTTTTTTGTGAAATTTACTAGTAATCGCTGAGTAAAATTTATTAAAGCTATTATAAATAGCCAAACTAATGTCAACAAGAAATCAGAAATTACTTTTTGTGTGTGTGTTATTGTGACCATTATATCAGTGCACATTATTTAAAAAAAAAAAAGGGAAAAAGTTTGTAATAGCTTCAATCAAAATTCACCTTCAATGGCTTTTTTTTCTGACTTCATTTAGGCCATGAGATCTAATTGCTAAATAGCTTTGGCTCCATTTGATCTGGCTCCATTCAGGTATGTAACACCTGATTTTTTCTCGTCAAAAGTTTTATATTGTCTTGACGTGGTAAAACTTTGGCATATTTCACACATGTATGACAAATGAACAGCTAAGGTTATAGGAGTATTAAGGTTATAGAAAAATCTACCAGCTGACACATTTCTAGCATCGTACTGTCAAAACCGCCCATCCGTATGGCCCTAGTGGATCCTGACATGAGCTCTTGTTAAACTGAACCTGTTACAGTTTCCGTACATGCAGGAAGCACATTGTTATGCTGAAAACAATGTGGCTGGTGTCCCCGTTCTCTCCATTTCTTCCCTGACAACATGCTGTAGCTCATGCATGAAACCGCATGGCTCTAGGTATGTTTTTTTTTAATGCGTGGAGTATTTGCAGTAGTGTAGCCACTTGCCTGAGTGTGAGTCTGTGTGCTTGTGCTGTATGTAGGTCAGTCCGTTCTCTCGCTATCCTTCTGATAAACCCAGCAGTCCTGCACGGCATCACTATCTCTGCTAGCTGGTGTAACTAGTGGGAAAAAGGCTACAGATGGAATCTTGCATTGGCTAGTGACAGTTTTTGAAAGATTTATATGATGAAAGCGTTGAATGCGGCGTCATGTGACTGCCGTGGAGTGTGTGGGTGTGTATTGCCATGGCTCAGAGAACCGAGGCAGCTGGTATTTACATGAGCACAGATTGGCCAGGAGATAGCATGCGGAGGGATGAGACAGCAGTGAGTTTTTCAGTCCTCCCATTCAGCTTGCTGAGAGACCACCGTCACAAGTGCAGAAAAGTTTGTCCTGCAAAGTTTTATGGGAGTATGAGGCAGATTGGGAGTGTTTATTGCTGTGTTTATTTACAACTGTAAATGTAATGCCAACAATGGTACAATATGTGTAATATATGCAATACTACTACTACTACTACTACTTATTTATTTATTTATTTATTTATAATACACTACCATTCAAAAGTTTGGGTCAAAAAGATTAAAAAAAATTATTTTATTCAGCAAAGATGCATTAAATTAATCAAAAGTGACAGGGAAGACATTTATAATGTAACAAAAAAATCTAGTTTATATAAATACTGTTCTCTTGAATGGTTTTCACAAAAATATGAAGCAGCACAACTGATCGCAACTTTGATAATAATAAGAAATGTTTCTTGAGCAAAGCAGCATATTACAATGATTTCTGAAGGATCATTTGTCATAAAATAATAAATCTTTGGAACAATATTTGTATGCTTAATATTTAATATTTTTTTTAATATTAATATGTTTATTTATAGGCTATACAACAACCCTGCAATCCCACAGAGGATAAGCTGTTTGGAAAATGGATTTATATTTATATTTATTATTAGGAAGCCTTTGTAAAACATTATAGAATTATTAGTTTGAAAAAACTTTATAGTATTTATTACAGTGAAAAATATGTAAGAAATGTCTTAAATAATTTATAATTAAATGTATGCAATTATTATATTGCATTTCTGTGATGCAAGTATGAGAAACCTTTCTGGAAACAATTTTAGCATATTTATTGGTGTAATTACAAAATTGACAAATCGTATGAGCAAATTTTGATCAACATTTCTCACACTGCAACTTGATTTTGCTAATAAATGACTGAATCCACATCAGACCCGACCAAAGGAATAAAAAAAGCTTCATGTTTTCCCAATGTCCCGCATTTTGACTAGAGGATGCGTGCGTCAGTGTCTGATCTGGAGAAAACATGCTCTTTGGAACGGGGCGGCGCTTGAGTTCTTTTGATGCGCTTCCTGCTGGGGTGGTCTTTGAACACAGCTCTTTGGATTTGAGTCTGCTGACCCGTCAGAGCCGAGGCCGACATACACCCATCCGTCTCGCTTTAGAGATAAACTCCAGAGACAGAACGGATGAGCTCCATCTTCTGTTGCAGATAAACTGTCCTGGTGATCACCAATACTCCATAATCATCTGCAGGACCTTCAGGCTTAAAACAGGACGACATGTTTCACATTCACTGTCTTATACAGGGATTTATATGGAAGAGCGTTTCCGCCACTGAAAAAATAAAAAAGGGCAATTGTGACTTTTTATATGCAATTTCTGGCATTTTCTCAGAATTGCGAGTTAATATTTTGCATTTCTGACTTTTTTTTCGCAATTGACCCATTCCCCTTCATTACTGTTGCTATGTCCAACAAGCCATAGCGCTCTCACGCTACACATCATGCTCTCATGCAGTAAAAACTACATCACGGAGCAAAGAGAAAACTGACAACATGTCGACAGACAAAACAGGGCAGGTTACTTTTGGTATGAAATAAAGTCTAAGCTGTCTTCTTAATTTTGTAAGAAGTTCAAATAATAAATGCCATTTTGTGGCTCTTAAATGCAGTGGCGGCTCGTGGGTTTTAAAATAGAGGAGGCACACTAATTGTATTGTTCTGGGGATCCCTGCCGATTATTATTATTATTATTATTTGCTTAACCACTTTAAAATGGCTTTTTAGTTGCTTTTAGTCAGAAAACGGTAAGATAATTTCGCTTACCTGGCCTATCACTTGAAGCAAACATCCATCCCTTCTTAAAAGTCTGTGTTAAAAGAGCCGACTGCTGTAACGTTAGCCTATATCCAGCTTAGGCGTGTTCTCCTTTTATTTTTAATTTGTAAATATACTGCTTGAATGACAGCTTGGTAAATCTGTCGGTGATGAAATATTCAATATCGCTACTCATAAATACTTACACTGTAAAAAATGACCGTGAATTTAACGGTAAAAGACTGTAAAAATGCTACAGTAAAAGCCTGTTAAATGGCTAATGTATTGGACATTAATTTTACGGTAGTATACCATTTTTGAAAGTGAAAAAGACCGTATAATTTACAGTGAATAACCATAAATTGACATTCCCAGAATTACCTGCGTTACATTTCAAATGTTATGTTTTTTTGTTGAAATAACTGCTTCTTCTTAGTTTTTTCTTATCAGTTTTGTATATTAGGGTTGTGTGTTACACCTAATGTTGTTAAATGAAT
>NW_015642868.1:658923-675760 GCF_001515625.1 Sinocyclocheilus rhinocerous | reverse complement strand
GTTCAAACTAATATCACGTAATTTACGTCTCTATGATGATTGGTTGATATACCAGAAGGGAGGCTAGCCTCCTCGGTTTCTTTTCTCAACACTCCTCAGCGCTGAAAGTGGGTGCTTTCCAACTTCAGTAACATGTTATGGTATTACAGCTGTGAAATTACAAACAAAAAATACACATTCTGAGACATGAGCTGAAATTAATTGTGAATTTTATTATCATTAAATCGTCCTCCTCACATTTTCACCTCAAAATTTTGGGGAAGCTGTGCCTCCCCTGCCTCCCCCGACAAGCCGCCACTGCTTAAATGTGTCATGACAGATCGCTTTAGCGCCTCAGTTTATATCTCGCAATTCTGAATTTATAACACACAATTACGGCTTTATATCATGCAATTTTGACTTTATAACTCATAATTTTGAGTTTATATTTTGAATTTCTGAGAAAAATAATCACAATTGTAAACTTGCATTTGTGAGAAAAAAGTCAGAATTGAGATAAAAAGTCACAATTACCTTTTTATTTTTGTTCAGTGGCGGAAATGGACTTCCATAATTTATACTCTAGTCTACCTTGTTATATATTTTATAACTCAAGAAACTTCATGACATTTTCAGACATGTTTCATGAAGTGTCAGTGTTGTTTGAGAATTTCTCAGGAGAACTAAAAATACACTAATAAAAACCAAGGTTCCACAAGAGGGTTTTCACAGTGATGCCATAGAAGAACCATTTTTGGTTCCCCAAAGAACCCTTCAGTGAACAGTCCTTAAATGAAGGATTTTTTTCTTAGAGAAAAGAACATTTTAATAATCTAAGGAACCTTTTTCCACTATGAAGAACCGTTTGTGCAATGGAAAGGTCCCGTAAATGTTAAGGTTCTTCACGGAACCATTGCTTCAAATAAAGAACCTTTATTTTCAAATTATCTGTGAAGATCTTAAGCAAAAGTCTCCAATTTCTGTCTTTGAGAAACAATTGAGATATTAGTTTCATTTATGAGAAGGTGGAGAGCATTATATGTTATTGCTTGTTCTTTCAAAGCTCAGAAGACTTAAGCGTTTCATTTTGTCATTTTGACATGCATGAAACAATTATTGAGATGATTCTAGCCATTTAGCCATGAATCAGACAATTATTGAGATACATTTTTATTAAGTCATTTTTAATGTTTCTAGAGTGAGCCATGTTTGAATAAAGGCTTTTTAACATTTTGGAACTGGAAGAAGTGCCTTGGATCTGTAGTTTCTATAGCTATAATTTTGAACCCAACCAAAGAGCACCTTCTGGGACTATTAAACGGAGGTCCTTTCAGCAAGGAGTGCTCCAAGATGTTTTCTTTGAATTATTGAGATCATTTGGTTTTGGGAGAATTTGATGAGAAATATTCGAGTTCAGATTGTGATCTTTGACTTTTGATAGCAGGATCCGAGCAAAATTGGTGACCTCTTCTTTTGAAAGTGTAGCTTTCATGAGACTGTTTCAGGACAGTGACTCAACACGAGTTTTCATGAAGAGATTTGTGTTTTACCTGATTTGTGTCCTAACCATCACAGAGCCCCTCCTATCCCGATTACAGCTCTAATCCCAACAGGGCGGATTCAGCAAACACTCATTCAATCTTCAAGCGCGATTAAATGGGAAAAATGTCGGAAAAGTCCAGATGTTGGGATGGCTGTAGAGGATGTGAGGTGTGTGTTTGTTGAGATAAATCCCTGCTTTTCCACCGCTGTGCTTCATTGATTGCCTCTTTCTCTCTGCCCGCTCGATGTGTTGGGTCAGATTACATCGTTTGATCACCGGCGACTCATGGCGTCTTGAGTCCAGAATGTTTATGAGGCTTTAATCTGCGGGAAGTATCACAATCCTGTTGATCTATTTTAGGGCTCCATTTAGATGATTTAAATGTGTCCGCAAGTGTGTTGGGAACTGAGAATCAATCCTTATTTAGAACCAGTATCACTTTTAGATATAAAAAAGGAATTCTATGTGTTAGTAAACTAGCGTAGTCTGAGTTTCAAATCTATATTTTTAGCAAATCTGTCAAAAAGCCTCGCTAAATCGTTTGTAGTGTTTTATAGTCACTTACTAAATCAGTATTTCTGTGAACTGGTCACTTTTACTGTGTTTGTGAGACTTTTTATGATATGAACTTGTTCATATAACAATGTGTATTAGTAAAAATACACTACCAAAAGTGGGTCAGTGAGATTTATTTTTAATTTTCTTTTTTAAAGAAATAAATACTTTTATTCAGCAAGGATACATTAAACTGATCAAAAGTGACAGTAAATATATTTATAATGTTAGAAAAGGTTTACTTTGCAAATAACGGGTTTTTGAATGTTCTATTCATCAAAGAAACCTGGAAAACCTAAAAAAAACAAACATAAAGCAGTAAATAATGATGCTGAAAATTCAGCTTTGCATCACTGAAATAAATTCCATTTTAAAATATATATTCAAATAGAAAACCGTAATTAAAATTTTTAATAATATTTCACAATATTGTTTTTACTGTATTTTTGATCAAATAAATGCAGCCTGAGCCAAATGCATTCAGAGCATAGTTTTATTGTTTTGTGTTGTATATTTGTTTAGAACCATATGTAATTGGGAACAATTATTCTTGAAGCATAAATAGAATTGTTAATGGAATCATTAAGAAAAATAAACAGAATCTGAACCAGATGATTCCTTATGATTTCCATCCCTAGTTCTGAGAGAATCAGCGTTGGTTGAAAGTAGTTAAATTAGAGCCAAGCTAGAAGAGTACAAAAAATGAGCTCAAATTAATCAGGCAGTCGTGTTTTTGAACAGCTTCATTTACTTCACTAAAATGAATTGGACTTCCCAGCGCAACATATGAGAGCGAAAGCAAGGCATTCTCTGAAAGTCTGTATGATTATTTCCTCGGTTTGCTTGTCGAAGAGCTGCGTGTGCAGTATAGAGTGCCAAAAAAACTAGTAGTATTTTTCTTTTCAGCATAATTATCTTCTGCTCACTTCAGGACATAAATAATTTACCAAACCAGTGATTCATTATGCAACAAACTGGCCTGTTATCTGCGCAAACTCTCTTTATTTTCCTCACACGTGTTTGCCCAGGCTCGAGGAGAAGAGCAATCACATGCCAGGGGGAAAAAAGTGAAGTGTGATCGTTCATCCTGCCCTCCTGCTAATAGAAAGCGGCAGTGTTCATCGTGCCCCCGCCTGCTGTGATCACAGCCCAGTGGCCGTGTCATCTCAGAGGAGAGCCAGCCTCCAGGCGAGCTGCACACGTGTCTCTTTAAAGCTCAGGACGTTTGATTTCAGGCTAGGCTTTCTGAAGAAAATGTGAGTGGTGTTGTGGGTAATCGCCAGGGCGTTGCTATGTGGCCGCTAAAGTGTTTCGAGTGGTTTTTAGTGTGCTATGGGGTTGTTAGGGTGTTTTGATCTGGCCCAAGTGAAATCGCCCAAGTCTTTCCTTCAGTTTTTTTTTTTTTTTGGCAGTTTTGTGATTTGCCCTTAAATAAATGTAAGTCAGAGTGGGTGGGGTTAAAAAAATAAAAAAACATTTTTTATGTGTAATTTATTTTGTTTTATGTTTCCATTGACTCCATTGATGGCCATTCCATAGTCATGTATTCTATTGAAATAAGTTTTTAAAAAAGTTCTTTTTTTTTTTTACTTTTGAGGAGATAAAAAAAAAAAAAAAAGAAAAGTTTTTGAAAGAAGTCTCCTCTGCTCACCAAGGCTATATTTATTTGATCAAAAATACAGAAAAACCCGTAATATCGTGAAAAATGATTACAATTTAAAATAACTCTTTCCTGTTCGAATATATTTGTCACGGTGCGGGTGCGGTAAGAGAGCACCGTGGAAAAACAGGGGCTGGGTCCAAATGCAGATGAAACTTAGATTTAATAAACAGAAAGGCAGACAACAAGAAACAAAAACGGATCAGAAGGGATCTACAAAACAGGATCAGGAAAGGGATACAACTTCGGCAACCAACGTGCTTGCATCAACCAACATACAAACAACTACACTTAGGTCCGTGTGTAGTTAACAAAAATAACGACTTTATTCAACAATTCGTCTCCACCGCGTGACGCAGCTGACACAGAACAACATATGCTGTTTACGTTCAGTGGATATTCTCCAGAATGGAACCAGGGTGACGCGGAGGAGACGAATTGTTGAATAAAGTCGTTATTTTTGTTTTCTTTGCGTACAAAAAGTATTCTCGTAGCTTCGTAAAATTACGGTTGAACCCCTGATGTCACATGGATTATTTTACCGATCTCCTTGCTACGTCTCTGGACCTTGATCGTGGTAATTACATTGCTGTCTATGGGAGGGTCAGAGAGCTCTCAAAATTCATCAACAATATCTTAATTTGTGTTCCGAAGATGAACGGAGGTCTTACGGGTTTCGAACAACACGAGGGTGAGTAATTAATGACAGAATTTTCATTTTTGGGTGAACTAACCCGTTAATGCAGTGAAACAGGAAGTTGATGTAACTCAGGCATGCAGCCACCTACTGTCAACAGGAAGTGACATGTTTAACACTGTGATGCACTATTAGCAACACAGTAAAATATGCCATTGTGTGCTAAACATGTTAGAAACATGCTCAAACATGCTAGCAACACTTAGCTAAGTGCTAAAGCATGCTATTATCACCCTCAAACAGGAAGTTGTTGTTACTCATGCATACAATGTCCAATCTGCCTCAAACTTCACATGTTTGATTAGAGTCCTGGCCAGAAGACATCTACATGCTCATATTCAGTTATAGTTATAGCGCTACCTACTGGCAACAGGAAGTGACATGTTTAACACTGTGATGCACTATTAGCAACACAGTAAAATATGCTATTGTGTGCTAAACATGCTAGAAATATGCTCAAACATGCTAGCAACACTTAGCTAAGTGCTAAAGCCTGCTAGTAATACCATGAAACAGGAAGTTATTGTAACTCATTCATACAATGCCCAATCTGCCCCAAACTTCACACGTTTTATAATAGTCCTGGCCTGAACACATCTAAAGGCCAATATTCAGTTAAAATTATAGCGCCACCTGCTGGCAACTGGAAATGACTTGTTTCACACTAACCTAAACATGTAATGTCTGATCTGCCCCAAACTTTACATGTTTGATAAGTGTCCTGGCCTGAAAACATCTTCAGGCCAATATTCATTTATAATCATACCGCCACCTGCTGGCAACAGGAAATTACTTGTTTTACACTAACTTAAACATGCAATGTCTGATCTGCCCCAAACATAACACTTTTTATAAGAGTCCTGGCCTTAACACATCTTAAGGTCAATATTAAATTATAATCATAGCGCCACCTGTTGGCAGAAGGAAATTTGGCACATATGAATGACTTTGACATATTCCTCCTATATTTACCATTTTAAAAGCATATTGCCTGCTGTTCGCTGTTTTCCTAGGGCCGCTGGGTGGCGGTGAGCCCGGGTGCGAGGGCCCTTTCATCACTGCTTGCAGCTATAATTTAAAATGTATTTTATTCCTGTGATGCAAAGCTGTATTTTCAGCATCATTACGCCAGTCTTCAGTGTCACATAAACCTTCAGAAATCAGAGACATTTCTTATGTAGGTGTGGCTGACTCTTAACTTTTATAAAGAATATCTCTTTGGATTTGAGACTTTAGTCTTTACAACTTTACAGATCTTCTTTATGCACCAAGAGCTTGTAACACTCCAAAGAGAAAGGAAAAAATGAAATCGCATCATATGACCCCTTTAAAAAAAAGTTGTGTTGCTTAAAATATTTGTGAAAACCATGATATGTATTTTAAGGATTCTTTGGGGAATTGAAAGTCCAAAAGAACAGCATTTAAAATATATGTAATTAATGTAATTATAAGAAAATAATAAATTAATGTAAAATGTAAATAATGTTACTTTTGTTCAGTTTAATGCATTTATTAATTTAATGCAATATTATTCCTAAATAAAATATATATATATTTTTAAATTATATAAATAAATTTACTTCTGAAATTTAGTCTATAAATTACATTGTTTTTCTTATAGCAGTAGTTGATTACCTGTGCTCTTAAAAGCATGAAATGGACATGTTTTATTTTGCTGCAAGGGGTTGAAATAGAGTCACAAGTACTAGTATAATTAGCCTGTTTTTGTTCTAGTCGACTGCCTGGTGTTCTGCGTCTTCGATGTTTTCGCCTGCTGAGTTCAGTTCTATGCGTCTCTGTATTTTTAATCTCATATACTCTGTTCTCTCTCATTTTTGGAATGTTTTTGTAATGAGTAACATTAAATATAGCAGCACTTTTGAAAATGTCTTGCCCACATGAACCAGCACTTACAGAATGAGAGATTCATTTTCTATAAAGCTGCTTTGAAACCATATGCATTGTTAAAAGGGCTATACAAATAAGCTTGACTTGAAATAAGTATACAACTAATGTTGTACTGCACAATTGTAGGTAACCTGCATATTCTTACCACCCAAAAAATCCCACCTTGCACTTTTTCACATTGAAATATATCAGATTACAGGAGTATTATGGTTTGCTAACGGCTAACTTTATGTTGTACATAATCTGGAATATTCCTTCAATTTGTCACACCCACGTTGAACATGATAGGCCTACGTGATGAGCAAAGATGATGAATGGAACAAAATCTAATGCAATCTAATGACTGAAGCTTGTAGAATCAAAGGAAGTCAGGAGGAGGAGTTTGATGGTGCAGCCAAAATATAATGAAGATGCACAAGCGATTGTGAGCCTCCCTCTGATGTAATAATCTCATTATCTAATGCAAGAATACTTTTAGCGCAGCGGAGAGGAAAAACAAAGTGTTTGTTTACAACAGTGTGAAACTCCTCCTTTAATGGGTGCAAGAAGCATCCCTATACTGACCCTTTTCAAATGTAAATCATGCTGAAATCTAGCTGATTTAAACCTGAGAGTTGCGCCGAAATCATTTGATGTGAACGCACACATTGGAAGGCGTGCGTCTTATGAACCTGAGATCTCCCACAACATGCCTGTTCTCTCTTTCAAGTTGTTCCCTTGTAGCTCTTGAAAGCCTGACGCGTCCATTAGTGTGTTTCAGCTACAATGACTCGAGATGTGCTTGATTTGTAGCACTGTGTCAGTCTACCGTAAACACAGGCTGTTTTAAACCTCCAGTATCTTTCTTTTATTGGATATATTGTATTTTTGGGGGGGATTGGTTACGAAGCAGGATGTAACTGTATCCCTTTAGCCTTTGACTTTGTCCTTACTGGGTTACAATAGTCATTCAAAACCTGGATATGTAATCTCATATCATTATATATATATATATATAACAATAATAGAATTAGTACTGTCCCGAATGAGATATGTGACCCTGGACCACAAAACCAGTCTTAAGTCGCTGGGGTATATTTGTAGCAATAGCCAAAAATAGATTGTAGGATGTATATTAAAACTTAATTTTTGATTCGTAATATGCATCACTAAGGACTTCATTTGGACAACTTTAAAGGCGATTTTCTCAATATTTTGATTTTTTTTGCACCCTCAGATTCCAGATTTTCAAATAGTTGTATCTCGGCCAAATATTGTCCTATCCTAACAAACCATACATCAATGGAAAGCTTATTTATTCAGCTTTCAGATGATGCATACATCTCAATTCACATATTTTGCATAAAAGATGTTTACATATGGTATACAAGACAAAATAATAGTTGATTTTATAAAGTTTACATACGCTTGAATCTGTGTGTTGTTGCCTAGATGATTCATGTCTGTTTTGTTTTGTGATGGTTGTTCATGAGTCCCTTGTTGGTCCTGAACAGTTAAACAATCTGATGTTGTTCGGTAAAGATGGGCTCATCCATCTTTTTCACACTGAAGACAATTGAGGGACTCATACGCAACTATTATAAAAGGTTCAAATGGTCACTAGATATGTTTCCATCCAAAGATGCGAATTTAACTTGTGCTCAAAACTCGAATATTGCATAAAACATTTGCGAATAAAGCACCGTTTCCATTCAACGAGTCAAAGAGAACTAAATCGTCACTTTCTGATAAACTGGCACTAAATATCTCGAAGAAAACTAGGAGAAGCCACTGAATATAATAATTTTCATTTAATAAATTACTTGCGCCTCAGAGCGAGCAGACGTAACACAATAAATGCAGTCATTGCTTTCGGAGGTGGATGCCTGCTGTTTGGGAACGCAGTCATGTAAGACAGTAATTATACAGAAATACTTTGATGACAGACTTTCCTCAGGCATTTCAGAACGACCAAAACAACATATAGATGCTGTGAACGAGATCAGTTCGCTGGTTAGTCAAGTTATCCCGTCTTATAGCGCAAAGTCACATGACTTTTTCAATGCGCATGGTGGAATTTATTCAGTAAATGTGTTTCCATCGTAGTTTATGCGCATTGGATTATGCGCAGTTTATGCGCAGTAGTTTATGGCTTATTGGATAAAAAGTTTATCCTACTCAATTGTGCGCGTAAGTTTTTTTTTTTTAGAATTTTCCATCCAGCGTTTTTTATGCGATATTCCAAAATGTGCATAAAAATAGGTGGATGGAAACATAGCTATTGATGCTCCAGAAGGAAATTAAGAGCTGGGGGTGAAAACTTTTGAACAGAATGAAGATGTGTACATTTTTCTTATTTTGTTTAAAAATAAGAAAGTTACAGAAGATGCTTACTTGAAGACAAAATAAGTACAATTTACCCAGATCTTCAAATTCTAAAAGTTTTCTTTTAAAGGCTCTTAATGCATTGTGTTTTCTTCTGGAGCATCAGTAAACATTCAAAACTTTTGCAATAGTTGTTTATGAGTCCCTAATTTTTTGTCAGTGTGAAAAGACGATCTCAAAATCATATGGTCACTACTGGAAAGGGATCAAATATGCAAAAATTGAACATGTTAATTTAGTGTGATCAATTATGTAAAAAATCATGTAATTAAAAAAAAAAAATGCAGAAATTGGGAGTGATTGTGCCACCGAATGAGTTTGTATAGATTCTTGAAAATTGCCATTTAAATGTCCCCAAAATGCATTTCTTCCAGTCTAAGCAACCAATCATAATCACCATTATGATCATAAACGTGCATTTTCTAGCTGTATACGTTGGAGGCAAATGATGATATTTGAGTGTGGACTGAAAGAACCCGGCGAGTGTCTGTCAGCGGCTCTGATCAGCCTTCATCCTCTTTAGGAGAGAGGAAGTGAGGACAGGGCTAAAGACACCAGATCTCCACCTCGCTGTCTTACCACCAGACGCTCCCCAGAGACGCTATTTTTATCTGCTCTGCTTATCACAGGCCTGTCATGCACTTCAATCTAATTTCTACTGAGCTCCCCGAAGATAAAAGAAACGTGCGTGTGGGGTTTTTTTGAGCATGATGCTCATCTTAATTTAGCTCTGATCACCAGATGCGCTGCGTTCGAAGTTCACAGTTTCATTTGACAAATAAACGCGTTCTAGATTTAAATTAGCAGGAGCATTTAACATTTCACTGCAAGGAATAATAAGCTGCATTTGATGACATTTAGGTTTTTTCAGATTTAATTTCTTGCCGAGCACAAGCGCTAAATGAATCGATGTTCGCTTTTAGCACTTTTAAGCTTAAGAGATTGATTTTTTTTCTTTTTTTTTTATCTAGTTGATCTAGATATGAGGGTAGTAAATCTGTTTCAAGCAAGCTTAAAGTCAACATGAAATAAAACCCGACCTTTAGCATTGACTTTATTAATAAATATCCAGTTATCCGTTTCATTTTTATTAGTTTTATGTTAAAATGCACTAAACTCTTGGCAGTTCTTTCAAACAATGAATCAATAAAAGGATCTTTTAAAAAGTGGATTTTACATGCAATGCATTTTTCCAACAGGAAATGGAAAGTTGTGTAGGGTGCATTGCGTTATACAGTATTTGATTCATATTTTGGCTAATATTCCAAAAAATGGCATACTATGCAAACTGTGCATGAACTGCAGAAATAGTAATGTATTATGCTAGAATCCTGCTAAAATTGCAAAAATTTTGTTTGTTGTATGATTATATTATAGTACATTACATTACATTACACTATATTATATTATATTATTTATTGATGCACTTCATTGCAAAGAAAAGATGCAATCCATTTTTATGTTCCAATCCATTTTTGATGGATACAATCAATAATCAGGCACTTGTTTATTTCTTTGAGCAATCTGCTTTACTCATAAATACAACATGTTGCAGTAGTAAAACACCATTCCGTGTTGACCTTAAATCTTCAGTGCTGTTTATGTGTTATACTTATTTTCTGGCACTTTCTGCCATAGTAGTTTGGTTTGATACTCATCATTCCAGGACTCATGAGCTATTCAGACGGCAGCGCTCAATTATGAATTATTCACCCATTGTGCTCCGTTTCAGTGTTTGACATGAATTTATTGCACCGTGGTCCTCTGTGTTTTCTGTTAGTGATGCTGTTCAGAATAGCAAACCCTGTGCAGGTTGGTGTTTGGTTTATTTCTCCCCATGATGTGAGAGATGACAGTAAACAAACATGCAGTTCTCATACTATTTTTGCAGTATGCAAAATGTATACTTACAGTATGCAATGTATCTGTTTACAGGGAATGTGATCTATGGGAATGAGGGCATATTGCAGTAGAGTACCATGGCAGCCATTTTTCATAAAATTAGATTAAAATGCCAAATAACTGTATAAATCACTAGTATGCTGCATTGGCCTCGCATGCATTGTTTCATACTGTGTATACATTCACAAATTATTTATTAAAAATAATATGCAGGATAAAATATATGCTTTGTATAAAAGCATCTGCTAAATGATTAAATGTAAATGTAAAGTAAGCACTGTGCTAGCATTTCATGATGAACATAATATTCTTGTTGGAAGAGAAGAAAATACATTCAAAATGTTGTTTTTTTTTTGTCCTCCAAAGCAAGCTTGACTAATGATTGCACTAATGCAAGAAGACGTGGTCTATATCACAGTATGAATTTATAATCAGTTTGTATATGAATGATACACTGGCATTCATTGATATACATTCACATTCACGCAGTGAGGCCAATCTGACATGATGTGAGATTTTGTTTTTAATATTATGTACTGTAGATATAAATGTAAAGTCACCGACTGAAATGCATGAGCTTTAAATGTGTTGCTCAATGGTAGAGAGTGTCTTCAGTAATCCCCGTGAGCCGGTGTGATTGTCTCTGGTTGAGAGGGAAAGCTTGGGAAAGGTTGCCTTATCTCACTGACGCGGCTGATGAGAGACTAATCCTTAAATTACTGTCATTTCCCCCATAATTTAGACTGTCTTAAGTGATAAAAGTAAAACCTTTCACAAAGATTCATCTTTTGCAAAGCTATTTAGACTTTTCAGAAGTCTAGCATGGAATGTTTTGTCTTTGTGTCTCATCTCATTGCATAAATGTTTTAAGCAGACTTGAATGGAAATTAGTTGTAGTTATAGTTCTTTTGATCATAATTTTAAGGAATATTTTGGGTTCAGTACAAGTTATTCAAGCTCATTCAACAGCATTTATGGAATGACATTGAGTACCTTGTTATTGTTGTTGTTTTTTTTAAAAGGAAAATTGTAATTAACTTTAAATATAATTATTCAAAATATTAAATAATAATAACTATTATTATTAAATTATAAATATTAAAATATTAATTATTAAAAGATTATTCAATTTAATGTAATATTTGTGGCATGATGTTTTTAAAGCAAATATTGTAATGAACTATACAAATAATTATTACAAATATTAAATTATTATTTTTTAATTAAATTATTGATATTAAACTGAATTCTTAAAATATTATTAAATATAATTTAATTTAATATTTGTGGCATTATGTTGAGTACAATATTTTTATTTAGCCCTTGTTTTAAAAAAAAAAAAGGAATTTAATTAACTAAAAATTTTAAAAAAAAATTTAAAATATATTTATAAAATAAAGTTTAAAACATTATTTTATACAATTATTAATATTTAAATACTAATCATTAAAATATTAAACATAATTTATATAATATTAATATTAAAATAGTATAACATGGTTAATTATTAAATAAATATTAAAATAATTACATAAAAAATTATAATCTAATCTGTAAATAAGTACATTTTAAAGGATTTAAAAGCAGAAATGTGATGCTTATAATTTTATAGAAGCACTTACATTAATTCTGTTAAAACTTGCATTATTGGAGCTGTAAAGTTTTTTAAGTTCTCATTTTTACAGTCATTTTAGGTTTTTTTTTTGGAGAAGAGCAGGCAAAAGCACGCACATCAATCTCAACTGGGTGCTCGACTAAGAAACAAGTGGAAAATTTTAGATGTAAAGGACTCGCTGCCGACTGAATCCACTCTTCTCGATATGATCGTTTTCTGAATCTCTGTGATAAAATTTGTGCTTGCTGTTGAAAATCTTCATCACTGCTGCAAATACGGCTAATACGACTAAATTGGGAAATTGGTAACGAGCGCTTTAATGACACAGGATGATAGAATTGTCCGTGTAAAATGGTGTTATGGTCTGTTGGTTTGCGATACAAAGTAGTTTCAATGCCTGATGCAGTACGAAGAACAAGCACGTCCAAAAAAATTCATTTTCTCTTGATGAAATTCCATAGAAAATTTCAACGCACTACACTTATTATTAACCAAACTATGAAACTCTAGTAGCTCAGATTCACACGACGGTCAAATTTTTTATGTTTTTTAACGAGACTCTCTTGTTGCGACACATCTTTAAAATGACTCGCTGCAGACTGAATCCACTCTTCTCGATATGATCATTTTCTAAATCTCTGTGATAAAATTTGTGATTGCTATTGAAAATCTTCATCACTGCTGCAAATACGGCTAATACGACTAAATTGGGAAATTGGTAACGAGCGCTGGTTTACGATACAAAGTAGTTTCAATGCCTGATGCAGTACGAAGAACAAGCACGTCCAAAAAAATTCATTTTCTCTTGATGAAATTCCATAGAAAATTTCAACGCACTACACTTATTATTAACCAAACTATGAAACTCTAGTAGCTCAGATTCAGTACCACTCCATACTAAAAAAACATCATCAATGTATCGTTTCCATAGAACAATGTGTCTCAAGAAATCATTCGCCACAGGATTTAACACAAACTGATGTTCAAACAACCCGCAAAATAAAGATGCAAAACTTGGGGCCATCTTGGAACCCATGCTGACTCCTGAGATCTGCAGATAGTAATCTGACCCAAAGAAAAAATTATTATGTGAAAGCACCAATTTTGCCAAGTCACTCAAACATGCAGTGCTTGGAACCTGACAAGGACGTTGATCGAGAAAAAAATTTATTGCCTCTAACCCTCCCTGAAATGGAACATTGGTGTAAAGCGATTCAACATCCATGGTGACTAGGACAGGATAATCAGGTAATGTCACATTATTCATGAGTTCGATAAAATCCATCGTATCTCTAATATAAGAAGGTAAAGACGTGACTAAAGGTTGTAAATGAAAATCAACGAAAGCCGAAATTTTTTCTGTAAGTGACCCAATTGCTGCCACTATGGGTCTCCCAGAAGGGATATCCTTATAAGGTTTGTGAATTTTAGGCAGCGTGTATAGTACCGGTGAGATCGGATGCTCAACACACATATATTCATATTAATTTTTATTTCTTATTTTTGTTTCTATGTTTTTCTCCTTGGTTGATATGTTATTGTTTTGGTATTATTATTATCATGATAATATGGTACGGTCATGTGACCTTTGATCACCTGGAGGTAGGCCTATAAAGATTGGGATATCAGTGTTGTTCATTTGTCTGATGAAGAGCCTGCGTGCTCGAAGCGTCGCATATGCTATGCGACAGGTTTTTTTTGGATACAGTGTTATGATGTTATAGTGACAAAGTTGTAAAATATAATGACTTTACACAGAAAAGGTTAGTAACACATTTTTTCCACACTAAAATCATGTTAACAAAAAACCCATATTATTGATGTCTTGTGGCTAAACTGTTGAAATCCATCATTAAAATCATCATTATGCCACAAGTGCTGTTGGTTAGCTTAACTTACATTAAACCCAGAATATTCCTTAAATATGCTGTGACCCAAAAATATTTGGAAATCATTCATAAGCAGCCCAGAAATATCTCTGTGTGCTATTTTTACAGCAACGCTGCATATTAAATTGGCCAAAAACATATTCGGACACTTAAGTCACGCTTAAAATGTCATTGCATTAGATAACAACACATTAAAGCAAGTGGCATTTGTTTTAAAGAAAGATAAAGAAGGAATCTATTTTCGGGGGCCACTGCGTGTAAAGATTCACATTTCTGGGCTGGTTTGTGAATGATCTTCCCTCGAAATGTCATGTTACATCCGCACTGAAAATCAAACGGTGGCTGATATGAAGTGTCAGTCGATCAGAGAAGTTCAGCCCGCAGCTGTGATTGTTTCGCTCTAATCGGATGTGATCAGCCCCTCCATCTTGACCCACTTGTGCCTCTGGCTTTCCGTCCCGGCAGTCCTGGGGTGAGTTTCTCCACTTCCATCCGTTCTCACATCCCTGTCGGTGGTTCTGCATTGCAGCCGAGCAGATTTCCCCGCTGGCCTGAAGACTGCAGCACAAACACTGTGAGACTCATTCTTAGTCAGCAGTGCCCTATTTACACACACTGTCACCGAGGTTGTGTGTATTTTTCTGGTTTATTGCGGTGTGCTGTGTTGTTACAGAAAAAAATGGCTGGATTAAAAGTATTTGCAAATGCCAAGGAATGTATTAGACTTAAATTACTGAGGTATGTTTTATTGCTCTGTAATAAAAATGGCAGCGTTATGCAAGATTATTTGCAAATGCCAGGGTGTGTGCGTTTATGTGTGTATACATGTATTGAAACCAAATCAACAATGTGTTATGCTGAAAAGGGAATCTCACTGACTTGCATTAAAAAGTTCTCTGTGACCTTTCAGTAAAAGCAGGTCAGAGTGAATTAGGCAATCTTTTGTCATGCCTTTTACTTTTTGAAAATGGACTAGAAATAGACCAATACTTGATTTGATTTTGAAATGATATATGTAATTTATTTTAATTTTAGTTAATGCTTATTTCAAGTAATGAAAAATTCTTTGAAATCTCCTTTGTGATTGGTGGTCTAGAACATTTGCACATACAGTGTAATCTAGTCTTTGTGCTGAAGTGCTTGTGTTGCGTATGTTTTGGGCTTTATTTCCCAGAGGATGTTGTGATCTGTATACTGTAGACCCCTCTGACCTTAGTGTTTATGTCGGCTGTAATTAGCTTGAGTCCTGCGTGACCTTTGATTAGGTGTTAGACCTCAGCATTTCAGCATTATGGTGGAACGTCAGGAGTTTTAATGAAGAACGGTTTCCTGACATCTGTCAGATATGCTCTGTAAGTACACTAAATTACCCAAAAGTACCTGCTCTGCGTGTTTGTGTTATGGTTGTCCTTAAGAGGTCTATGGGAACGTCTCCTGAGGGAACTCTGTCATCTTATTTAGGAACCCCAAAGCTGCTTTTACCAGCTGTCATGTGGTCTTTGAGGTGAATGACCTGAGCAGACAGGAGACCTCCATATGCCTGGCTGCTTTATCCTTACTTTAACCCCTTAAAGGCACTTCAGGACGACGTAAATCAGGCTAGCAGGTGCAATGGTCTTGTAACAAGTTCTGGAGAAGAGCTAGCCAGTGATCTGTTGGTTTTATTGTGTGTTTTATGTCAAGTGTTCAATCAGATTTGGTTTTCCTCTTGAGCTCTGTCTGGGCTGAGGTTGCTTTAAGGTGAACTTTTTGCGTCACCAGATGGAATTGGAAAAATAATGACATTTTCAAACAGCTCGACTGAACAAACTCAATCCATGAGTTGAGTGAATGTTGCTGTGACGGGATGGTCAGGTAGTAAACAAACTGAAAATTGTTTCAAAAACCTCAGTCTTACCCTTTTTTTTTCAAGGGAATTAACCCATGAATGGCTTATTTACAGCTGTCTCTGGATATTCAAGTAGTATAGCATATTTTAACAATATAGATTTAGATAAATATATAACACAAGATAAATTTTTAAGTGACATGATAAATCACTGCAATATTGGTTATCAGTGATATTTAATTTTTATTTTATCACTATATTAGTTATTTAATGTTGCATATTTATTTATTTGTATTTTTACAATTCATTTACTTTTCCTGTCTTTGCTGTTCCGATGAGCATGAACGGTATATGAGTGGAGCACTCACATGGTACGTGAGCGACTGAGCGGAGCACACACACGCATAGAGCGGGATAGTACGCAGAGCGTCACACCACGTGACAGTGAATCCTGAGCGGTGAACTAATTTTCGGCAGCCGGAATTTCAGTGCATCTCTAATTATTGGCAACATCAGAAATGGATATTATATAATAGCTGCTTTTTTGAACATTTTAGCAATTTAAAAATATTAAAAAAGGATTTTTTACACGGCACCCCTGCTCTCGACAGACGGCACCCCGGTTGGGAAACACTGTTCTAGAGCACACATAAGGTAATATTTAAAAATACAAGTAATTGTTAAATTTAATCTTTAGCAAATCTTAAAATCAATATTTATATATATTTTTTTTACTGTACAATTAAATAATTGTAATAAAGTGCCCCATTATGGATTTTTGAAAATTACCTTTCATGCAGTGTGTAGCACAGCTCTAAGTGAATGAAAACATCCTGCAAAGTTTTAAATCTGAAAGTACGTGCACCATGTATAAAGTTATTGTCTCTCAAAAGAAAG